>NC_140174.1:72681298-72933798 GCF_963971535.1 Notolepis coatsorum | reverse complement strand
CTTACAGTTTACATTTAGTCTGCAAACCTGTGTCTACTGTATACTACCTCAAAGAAGTAACTGTAGCTGCAGGGTTCAGATACATTTAGTGGAGTTGACAGTAATATATTTCCCTTGAAATGCAGTAGAGTAAAAGTATTACTGTAACTTCCTTTAAGGAAGTAACTCAAAACTTAAGTGCAGTAGTTGACTTTACTTCCCAGCCTTGCTGTCATCATGCGCGGGCAACTCAAAGTTTATACAAGCTTCAAATAGGTCTCTCTCTCTCTCAAACTAAGTCTTGATTAGCATCTGTTATCCCTCCCTCATCCGTTCCTCCTCTTCTCTGACCCAATCTATTTATCATGCCATAACATCAACATCACAAGAACACACATAAATTCCCCACCCCTACACACCCCTGTGTGTGTGTGTGTGTGTGTGTGTGTGTGTGTGTGTGTGTGTGTGTGTGTGTGTGTGTGCGTGTGCGTGTGCGTGTGCGTGTGCGTGTGCGTGTGTGTGTGTGTGTGTGTGTGTGTGTGTGTGTGTGTGTGCGCGTGTGTGTAGGTGTGTGTGTGTGTCAGAGGCTCCAGGAAAAACAGGGTTGGACCAGTTCCATATCAACACTCCCCTCCCAGAGTTTGTGGAGACAAGCGTTCACACTCACACCTCAGGTCACTCGTTGGGCCCTGAAGGTTACGACCGTCCACTTCTCATCGCTACCTACCATGCTATCCTACTTCTTCCTCCCAGCGCTCCTCTCAGGTACGTACTGTACTATCATTTCATATGGTCTGTGTCTTTAGCATCGTTTGAAGTTTTAAGTGCAAGGCTGTTTTAAGTAAGAACAATCTTGTCGTCACTGTAATGTATTTGACCTGAGTTTTGTATGTACTTAATGTATTGTCAATGTACAATGTATTGTTGTAAAATGTATTGTCTATATGCTAATTCTATGTCGATTTTATTGTATTTTCTGCTTTAAAGCACTTTGGGCTGCAATTCTTGTATGAAAGGTGCTATACAAATAATGTTTATTATTATTATTATTATTATTATTATTTTATTATTATTATTATTATTATTATTATTATTATTATTATTATTATTATTATTATTATTATTATTATTATTATTATTATTATTATTATTATTATTATTATTATTATTATTATTATTATTATTATTATTATTATTTTTTTTTTTTTTTTGATCCACTTTTTCTCCCATTTTCTATATTTTCTCCCATCCCAATTTTCGTATCATCCAATTCAACCCTCCCCTGTCACGAACGCTGTTTCTTGCCTCCCACAAGCCGACTGCAATGTGGACTAAGTCATACATAGCACAAGTCCCCTCCGGTACTTGAGGTAACAGCAGTCGCATCTTTTCACCTGCGCAGCTCGATCTCTCAGTGTCGAGGAGTAACGCGTGGGAGGCTCACGCTGCCCCCGACACTTCCTGATTCTACTGCGCAGGCGCACCAACCGACTTGTAGGAGTCGCTTGTTCACAACGCCCGATCCCCACCCTTCAGTTTCCCTCCCCGTAATACGGCCAATGTGTATTACTGCGGACGACCAGCTAAACTGAAAACAATGTGGAGAGCTGGATTCGAACACGCGAATCCTAGCGTCTCCACACTGGTGGCGAGTGCCTTGCCCACTACACCACCTAGCCGCCCTTATTATTATTATTATTATTATTGAGTAATTCCATTCAAAGGCCCCTGATCAGGACAGAACAACAACACCAATGATAAAAAGGGGGAGATAGCAGGTCAACAGTAGATGATCTTTAGGGGGAGATAGCAGGTCAACAGTAGATGATCTGGTAGCACTTTATAATAACACCCTGTTATAATACATTTATAAGGTATTTGTAGATAATGAACTTTATATACATTCATAAATGATTATTAAATCATTTATAACTATATTTGTATAACATTTACAGAGTATTTATAATGCATTAGTGGATAATGAACTAATCATGAACAAACCATTTATATACATTCATAAATGATTATTAAATCATTTATAACTATATTTGTATAACATTTACAGATTAGTTCTACATTATTTATAACTCATTATCAACATTGTTTGTACTTGATTTGTTCATCATTAAATAATGTTGTTTAATGTGTAGTAACACATTTGTAGATGCTTTGAAAAATGGATATGAAAAAACGACTATACTGTATCTCCATTTATTTTTCATGTTCAACAAATGATTTGTTAAGACATTCATAAAACATTTATAAATCATTTGCAGATGCTATTGTGTGCCCTAATCTGAAGTGAAGCCTATTCATCATTAATAAATGTCTAATACAGTTAATTATTTGTTTACTTTTTCATCACATGTTACAAATGTTGTAGACAGCTTTCGGATACACCCTTCTTTGTGACATCAAACAGTGACAGAATTAGGACTAAAGATAAATGCAATTTTATTAACATATAAAATACATGTGCATGACATATAGTGTAACATGGGGGGCACTAGGACCCAGGAGTACCCTGGCCAGGTAGAGTATCTAGAGAGGAAGTATCACACGAGTGAGACTTGACTTCACGTGTGTTGCCGTCTGTTTGAATGGAAGCACGATACATGCAGAACCAAGTTATCCGTGCTGCTCCTGCCCCACGCTTTTAATAAGGTATGAGCAGGTTAAACACCTTTTTTGTTGGTAAATCTATTCCATCATTTCCGACCTACAAACAACTCTTATATGTTGTGTAGACGTACTTGATGTGGTGGGCCCTAATGTTACATTTGTTCCTAATGTGTGCTCAGTGCTCAGTATATTGCGGTATGTGATGAACACGAGGGTAATAATTATTTGTATTTTCAGACTGTATAGGCGCCGATACAGCCTGAAAATACAAATAATTATTACTCTTGTGTGTCGTGTCATCATCACATGATACCGCAATATACTGAGCACTGAGCACACATTAGGAACAAATGTAACGTTAGCGCCCACCACATCAAGTACGTCTACACAACATATAAGAGTTGTTTGTAGGTCGGAAATGATGGAATAGATTTACCAACAAAAAAGGTGTTTAACCTGCTCATACCTTATTAAAAGCGTGGGGCAGGAGCAGCACGGATAACTTGGTTCTGCATGTATCGTGCTTCCATTCAAACAGACGGCAACACACGTGAAGTCAAGTCTCACTCGCGTGAGACTTCCTCTCTAGATACTCTACCTGGCCAGGGTACTCCTGGGTCCTAGTGCCCCCCCACGTTACACTATATGTCATGCACATGTATTTTATATGTTAATAAAATACATTTATCTTTAGTCCTAATTCTGTCACTGTTTGATGTCACAAAGAAGGGTGTATCCAAAAGCTGTCTACAACATTTGTAACAGGTGATGAAAAAGTAAACAAATAATTAACTGTATTAGACATTTGTTAATGATGAATAGGCTTCACTTTAGATTAGGGCACACAATAGCATCTGCAAATGATTTATAGATGTTTTATGAATGTCTTAACAAATCATTTGTTGAACATGAACAAATAAATGGAGGTACAGTATAGTAGTTTTTTCATATCCATTTTTCAAAGCATCTACAAATGTGTTATTACACATTTAACAACATTATTTAATGATGAACAAATCAAGTACAAACAATGTTGATAATGAGTTATAAATAATGTAGAACTAATTTGTAAATGTTATACAAATATAGTTATAAATGATTTAATAATAATTTACGAATGTGCATGTGTGCATATCGGTGTGTGGAGTGAAGTTGTGGAATAATTTACCCGAATACATCAAACTGAGTAAACATGTGGCACAATTTAAAAAGCAGCTAAAAAAATACACATTGGAAAAATACAGAAATGAGTATTGAGGATAAACAAAGTTATGTTATATTGTGTATGTAGTGCTGTACTATATTCACTGCTGTCAAGTGAATCAAGTTTTTTTTTCTTGTAATCTTTTAATATAAGTAAAAGTATATTCTATAGTGTAATACACTAAATTAGGTTATATCTAGTAAAATTAATGGAAGAACAAATATAAATGTAAGGGGGTAGGGATCAATACGCTTAGCTTCCCTCTACTCCTTTTTTGGACATGTCTGCTAACCAAACACATTGCTCTTGACCTTTTGTTTATAATTCCTTATTTTTTTCTTTTTTTAATGTTTTTCTTTTAATGTTTTTTTAATTTGTTGTTATGATTGTTTGGTTCGACGGAACAAGATATCGTGAGTTGTTTGGAGAAATATGGAGAATAACATGTCCAAAAATAAACTTTTTCATTCATTCATTCATTCATTCATTCATTCATTCATTCATTCATTCATTCATTCATTCATTCATTCATTCATTATATAAATGATTTGTTCATGATTAGTTCATTATCTACAAATACCTTATAAATGTATTATAACAGGGTGTTATTATAAAGTGCTACCGATGATCTTTAGGGGGAGATAGCAGGTCAACAATAGATGCCACATAGAAGTGGTGACATCATCTGAAAGCTGGGAACCTGAAGATTAATGTGAGATGCAGCTCAGCGCTGTGTGTCAGGTCTTTCTAGTCATACATCTGTAATAAACATTGTGTTTTGGTCAATTCAAATTGTATAAGGGCATTATAATCGAAGTGTATGATGGCCATTCCCATGCTCAATTATGTGTCATAGGTTGTTGCATGATGTGTTACCCAGATTTGGTGCAAAATGTAAAAATGTTTGCCCACTTGAAGATTGATAAACATGGTCAAATATCCCCCCAAAAGACCACATTAAGACACCAAGACCTTGAGGAACAGAACATACATGCTGTGATTTGGTATCAAAAACCTTTGACTTTTAGAGATTCCAGTAAAAAAAAATCAATGATGATGAAAATGATGAAGTTCAAGCCGCCACCAGGGTCAGAATGAATGGACCAGCAACCACATTAACAGAACCTTTAGAGGTTCATGCATTGAGGAATGAATGCTGCCAAGCAACAAAATACAGGGAACAGAGTTTGGATTTGGATAAAGTTTGATAAAGTATCTCATATTTCTTTAGTATTGAATGCATAACGTGTCAGTGAAAGAGAAAAACTGGATCCACATCTTTGAAACTAGAGATGTTTCTGTTTGGCTGTGGTGTTCTTACCCTCCCACAAAACCTTTACTGTACAAAGCTGCATCTTCTAAGCATTTTTTGTCGGTTCACTTTGGCAATTTCTTTTTTATTTGTGTCGAGATTAGAAACACATTTCGAGCAATTGTAACTCGAACAGCGACCTCTAGGCAAAAGAGCCCTGCTTGGTATTGCACTTTGTTTCCATCTTTTGTTTTGGTCTGATGTGTGTGGGTTAGAGTTTAGTACCTTTATTATAGTGTGAATCTCTCCAGACCTCTCTTGGAGTGTGGCCAACAATAACCCACCCCCCATCCCCACTCAACCCTAACCCACACATCAAACCAAAACCAAGAAAAAATATAAACAAAGTGCAATATCTCTTGCCTAGAGGTTGCTGTTTGGTAATATTACCGTTTCTACCTTTGAGTAAAATATTTGTGTACCTGTGGTGGGGTGCGCCCCCCTTGGGGGCCTTGGCAAACTACAGGGGGAGATGAGATGGAGGGAGAAAAAAGAGGTTGTTCCCTCATATAGTTCTATGGTTGTTCCCTCATATAGTTATATGGTTGTTCCTATCAGTCTAGTCACTAGTGGACTGCTGGCACAGTGCTAACACAGTTTGAAGAGAGGTCTGGCTATGCAAGACTACCAGTGGAATAAATATCAGAGTGAAACTAAATGTATTCAGATTTAAATACAACGTATGAGAACTGTGAACACTGTTGCTCGTTTGTTGTCACACATATCACCTGTGGTAGCGAGCTAGCTACCAACCAGGGAGAGAAAAAAATCTGAAAACAAAATGGAAACGTTTTTGACAGTCGGAGCTGAAAGAACAAGCCTTCCAGGTAATGCTAACATCGCTCACGTTACAGTATGACGAGGCACACCTCTCCCTATAGGCTTCACAAACAAAGTTTAATGTTATATTTTTTAATACTTTTAGTTTATATATACAGTATATATAAACTAAATGTGTTAGTTTTAGTTTTAGTTAGTTTTATTTTAGTTAGTTTTATATATATATATATTGGGAGGGTGCCAATGTTTCCAATTAGCCAAGGGGGGCCTGACTGAAAAGGTCTGGGAACCACTGTGCTGATACATTGTGACGCCACTGTCCTACCATTACATATGACAATGCGATTACACTGATGAGTGGACGTACTCTAAAACACGTCTATATGCCCAAGTGCACTATCATTGAGGGATGGGAGTTCTGTCATTTCTCTTGGCATTTCCTGTGGAAGTTTGCTGGAGAGTTTTGCCACTGAGTGGCCATTGTCTTCACAGTGTGGGGATGCTGTTGGATCACAATGGTGGACAGCAGCCAGAAACGGTGGGTTTTTACCAACAGAAACCGTGCCACAGGTAGAGAGAACTGGCGCTGCTGTGATGGCTGCCTTTCTGATCGCTCCGACGAGACTGTGCTTTATTTTGTTAATTTTTATAGTATTAGGAGTTTTATTTGCACCAACTGTTGGTGCATTATATGTGTATGACCGTCAGTCAATCATTGACATTGGATTAAGAAAAACTTACCGTTTGGATTGCTCTCTGGATCGGATCGCTGAACAGCAGAAATGGCCCACCGAGATCCTTTGTTATGCCGGCCACGGACAAGAAAAAAAGCTGCCGCGAAGACGAGGAAAGAGAGCCGGGGTCCGGAACAGACTGAGGTCCAAACGACACAGAACCACATTGCCCAGCATATTGTTGGCCAATGTGCAATCGATAGGAAACAAATTGGACGACATCAGAGCAAGGATCCAATTCCAGAGGGACATTCGGGATTGTAACGTCCTCTGTTTCACAGAAACTTGGCTGAGTCCAGATGTCCCGAATCATGCAATAGAACCGGCAGAACACTTCTTCGTTCTACGAAAAGACCGGACGGCATTAGAGTCACTAAAGAAGAAAGGAGGCGGCATCGCCTTCATGATAAACAAGGAGTGGTGCGATTTAGGCAACACAAAGGAAATGTCTAACCACTGTTCCCCAGACCTGGAGTTTATCACGATAAAATGTCGACCCTTCTTCCTCCCAAGAGAGTTAACGTCCATCATCCTCATCGGAGTGTACATTCCACCACACGCGAACACTGAGGTCGCACTTTCAAAACTTCACGACGAGGTAAACAAACTCCAGGCAGCTAACGTTGACGCGGCCATTTTGGTCTTGGGGGATTTCAACAGCGCGCGTCTTAAAAAGGTGCTGCCGAATTTCTATCAGCATGTGACCTGTCCCACCAGAGGCGAGAACATATTAGACCATGTATACTCGCAATTTAAGAATGGGTACAAGTCACAGGCTCTTAGTCCATTCGGTAAAAGCGATCACGCTGCAATTTTTCTTTTGCCTAAGTACAAACAGTGTCTCAAGCGAACGCCGGTGGTCTCGCGAGAGGTTAAACGTTGGACCGTGACGTCAGTAGAGTCACTCCAAGCAGTGCTGGGAAGCACAGAATGGAGTGTACTCCGTGATAACACAGCCAATATTAACGAATACACCGAAACGGTGATTGACTATGTCTGTACTCAGGTAGAAGTAATAATCCCCACCACCAAAATTAATATCTACCCAAACCAAAAGCCCTGGGTAGACAAATCCGTCCGTGAGGCTCTGAAAGTGCGCACATCAGCATACAACACCGGGCTGGTGACAGGCAACATGGAAGAACACAAGATGGCAAGATACAACGTCAGGAGAGCAGTAATAGAGGCAAAACGGCGTTACAGGGATAAAGTTGAACTTCAGTTTGAACAGGCTGACTCTAGAGGCATGTGGCAGGGCCTCAGAACAATGACAGACTACAAAGGAACCCCCCTCAAACTGAACAGTGACATCTCCTTAGCAAATGATCTCAACTCCTTCTATGCGAGGTTTGAGGCTGTGAATAACAACACCAGCCTACAAACCACGGCAATGGAGGGGGGGGGGTCTGCTGATGGAGACTCAGTGTTCAGGGTAACAGAGCATGAGGTGAGACGGATCTTTAAAAAAGTGGATATCAGGAAGGCAGCAGGACCGGACGGCATCCCCGGCCGCGTCCTAAAAGTCTGTGCCGACCAACTGGCCCCGGTATTCACTGACATCTTCAACCTGTCCTTGGAACAGGCCGTCATCCCCACCTGTCTGAAGAAGTCCACCATCATCCCTGTACCCAAAAAATCTACGCCCGCTTGCCTCAACGACTACCGCCCTGTAGCCCTCACCTCCATAGCCATGAAGTGCTTTGAGAAGCTAGTGAAGGGCTACATCTGTTCCTCCCTCCCCATCAACCTGGACCCTCTGCAATTCGCATATCGCCCCAACAGGTCCACGGAGGACGCCATAGCCCATGTGCTGCACACAGCAGCATCACATCTGGACAAGAGGAAGGGGAACTATGTGAGAATGCTGTTCATCGACTACAGCTCAGCATTCAATACCATAGTCCCCTCCAAACTCATAGCCAAGCTCAGGGACCTGGGCTTGAACTATGACCTGTGCCAGTGGGTCCTGGACTTCCTGACGGGCAGACCCCAGGTGGTAAGAGCCGGCAACTGCACCTCCTCATCCATCACGCTCAACATAGGGGCCCCCCAGGGCTGTGTTCTGAGCCCCCTCCTCTACTCCCTGTACACACATGACTGCGTAGCACAGCGGAACAACAACACCATCATCAAATTTGCTGATGACACAGTAGTGGTGGGCCTGATCTCTGCCAACGACGAAAGGGCCTACCTGGAAGAGGTAGAGAACCTGTCACAGTGGTGTCAGGAGAACTGCCTCTCCCTGAACGTCAGCAAAACAAAAGAGATGATTGTGGACTTCAGGAGGTCGGGGGTCAAGGACTACAGCCCCCTCAGCATCGACGGGGCACCAGTTGAGAGAGTGAACAGTTTCAAGTACCTCGGAGCCCACATATCCGAGGACTTGACATGGACCACACACATTGACAGTGTTGTGAAGAAGGCACGACAACGCCTCTACTTCCTCAGGCGCCTAAGGAAGTTCCAAGTCAGTCAGAAGATCCTTAGGAACTTCTACTCATGTACAATAGAGAGCATCCTGACCGGCAACATCACCTCCTGGTTTGGGAATAGCACTGCACAAGACCGTAGCAGACTACAAAGAGTGACACGTTCAGCCGAACGCACAATTAGAGGGGGGCTTCCCACCCTCCAGAACATTTACAACAAGCGGTGCAAGGGGAAGGCTAAGAGAATTATTAAGGACTCGAGCCACCCGAACAACTGCCTCTTTGAACTGCTGCCGTCAGGCAAGCGATACCGGAGTCTTATGGCGAGCACAGAAAGACTCAGAAGGAGCTTCTATCCCCAGGCCATCAGGCTGCTAAACGAACAATAATCGCTAAACGAACAATAATCACTATGCAACAACCATCAAATGCACACAGCACACACACCCACACGCACACACACACTCACTCAAACAAACAACACACTGCAGCACCCACTCTCCACACTTTAGATCACACAAACACACTTACACTTTATATTTATTGATAAAGGATTTGCACTACAACTCGTACACCTACTGTGAATTGTACCTAAACTGCACCTTGTCCATTTATGCCTTGCACTATATAGTATTGTATATTAGTACACTGCACAGTATTGTATATTGTATGGTAACTACGTCTACGAACATTGTACATATGTCTAAAACTGAACACTGTGACCTCTTTTTTTTCTTCTAATTTTTACTATGTTTTTATTTCATACTTATCTTGTCATGCACAGTCTCTGGAGCGCAACAGTAAGAAGCATTTTGTACAAAAGTATTCTGTACTTCTGTATGACAACTATTAAAGAAACTTGAAACTTGAACTTGAGACGCTCGGCCTCGGCCTCGGGCCACAGAACCATGTGTGTGTGTGTGTGTGTGTGTGTGTGTGTGTGTGTGTGTGTGTGTGTGTGTGTGTGTGTGTGTGTGTGTGTGTGTGTGTGTGTGTGTGTGTGTGTGTGTGTGTGTGTGTGTGTGTGTGTGTGTGTGTGTGTGTGTGTGTGTGATGTTCTCAAGATGTTCAATGGGAAATGTGTTTTGTGTTTTGTGGATTGCATTTGTGTTTGCAGGTATTGTGGGGTTGCAGACAGACAACTCGTCGACCAGCGCAGATAAAGATGAGGTGAGAAGAGTGGAGAGGCCGGTGTTGCTGCTCAGCAACCAAACACTCAATCTAACCACAGAGGATGATGGTGAGATGGGTTCTTTTGTGTTCAGCAATACCTACTTTAACTATATTAGTAGGAGTCATAGTGCCATGCCATCTGCGTATCGCCGTATCCTCTCATTCAACATGCCAAATAAATGCTCAGGTGATTCTATATTGTTTCATTCTTTTGTATTCTTTTCTTGTTCTCTTTCCCCATGCATTTGTAGGTGTTATGAAACCTGCCAATGTGAGCAAACTGGAGGAACTAGAACTTGAGCTGGAAAGAACAGGCACTTTCAATGTAACGATGGAGGATGATGGTAAATGTTCTTTCTTTCTTTTCTTTCTTTCTTTCTTTCTTTCTTTCTTTCTTTCTTTCTTTCTTTCTTTCTTTCTTTCTTTCTTTCTTTCTTTCTTTCTTTCTTTCTTTCTTTCTTTCTTTCTTTCTTTCTTTCTTTCTTTCTTTCTTTCTTTCTTTCTTAATTTTAGGAATAATTAATAAGTAAATCTGCATGCTACTGCATGATAAAACTGTGTTTATTTGTTGAGCTTTTGGTCTTTAGACCGTCAGCGCCCACAAATCACTGACCACTAAGAGTCTCAGTGAGCTATACGCATGTGAAACCAATCAATACTGTTTTAAAGGGGAACTATCTTATAAATGGCCTTTTTGAGTGTTTAGCATTGTTTCCTAGCTATGTGAACTTATATTAATATGATCTATGTCTCAAAATTCACATATTGGCGCATTCTTCCAATTCTCCTCTCACAATATTCACCCTCACTGAACTGAGTGATTTGAAAATGTGCGCGATATGTGATGTCAGAAAGACACCGCTGCATGTTAATGTTCAGGCGGCGCCGGCACGGCGCAGTGGTTTAGGAGCCCAGGCTCAAAACGGCTCGAGATCTTGAGGTAGAAAAATGCTGTTTTAAATTTAAATTGGTATTATTATTAATTGTAGCTGGTAATTGTAGCTTTAAGCAACACATAAGTGAACAAAGCGTGTGCTCAGGGGCCAGGGCCCCCAGGATCACCAGAGGGCCACCAAGAGCACTTGAAATGTCCCACAAGAGAGCTTGAAATGTTTTTTGTTAATGTTGTTTTTTTGTGATTATATTATGTCAATGATAATCATAAAAAAATACAATATTAACTCATTCAGCGCCAGTCACGATGATAGTCGGGTTAACTCGCCATCGTTTGAGCGCCAGACCCAAGTATAGTCGGGTTTTAATCGTTATTTCTTTTATTAGCGATATCCATTAATTTTCATCCATCCAGCCATGATGTTATCGTTGGGAATGGGTCTGAGCTCAAATACCGCCGCCTACGCCTTCCAGTTGGTATTGCACCCCATTGGGAATGGTCTAGTTTCTTTTCTGGGATGATCCAAGCCGTGCAGGCGGGGTTTAAATACTCAGGCGAGATAGTCGGGTTAACTCGCCATCGTTTGAGTGCCAGACCCGAGTATAGTCTGGTTTTAATTGTTATTTCTTTTATTAGCGATATCCATTCATTTTCATCCATCCAGCCTGATGTTATCGTTGGGAATGGGTCTGAGCTCGCAAAAGGGCAAATACCGCCGCCACGCCTTCCAGTTGGTATTGCACCCCATTGGGAATGGTCTAGTTTCTTTTCTGGGACAATCCAAGCCGTGGGGGCGGGGTTTAAATACTCAGGTGAGGTAACCTGTTTCATACATACATCTGCGAGGCTGCCCCCCCCCCCCCCCCCTCAATATGCAATGCTGTTGAACGTGGCATGGACATCCACGCCCAGTACTTCAAATGGCGATGAGATAATTGGATTATTTCTTTTGCATTACATCAGATACAAGGTAAGAACACTATATATAAATGTGATCGTTGATCTGATATGTCTTTCTACCACGATCGCGGCTGTGTGTGTGTGGCTGTGTGCCGTTGAGTTTGAGGAGGCTGCGGCGGAGCCAATGCTCTTTTCATGTATGCACGAGGAAGGATAATAATGATAATCTAGCGTTGATTTCAGGAAGATACGATAATCAGGCGAAAAATTACAAGGTGTTTAGTGTATTCCACTAAAATGCTATTATCCGTGTTTGTCTGGAATTACTCAGAGGCACCCAAAGTTATACTCATATTCAAAAGGCTATAAAACGGAAATGTACAGATGAAAAAACAATTCGTTTTGTACATGTTGACTGGATGCAACTAACTGATAATCGACGGGTGTATTAGACCCATAGCTATACTTTAAGATATATTTTGAGTCCCCCCATTGACTTACAGCGGTGGCGCACTAGCGCCATCTCGTGGATTAAGGGGTGGCGTTAAGGTGCTATAGATAATTTTGTAATCATTTAAGATTTATATTTGTCTGTGTGCCTTGTTTAGCTTGTATTCTGTTTTTATTTATTATAATTTTTTGTCTAATAATAATAAAAAAGTATTAGCTAGCCAGCCTGTTAACACTTTCGGCGCCAGCCCCGAGATATCTCGGATTAACTCGCCATGCGTTGGGCGCCAGACCCGAGATATCTCGGGTTTTGGTCGTTTTTTCTTTTATACAATATTTGTATTCATTATTCATCCACGGACCTCTGTGTTACCATAGGAAATTATTCTGAGATCGCCAAAGTGCAATACTGGCCGCATCCTGCTAGGTGGCAGTATCGCCCACCCTTTGAAACCTTATATCTCACCGTGTGTTACACTTAAACCCCTCCGGGCGCTGAATTTAGACGGAGCCAAGTAAATCGCTTCATCCGACCACTTCATCCGACCACTTCCAATACTGGAAAACCCCCGATCAAAGGTAAGGACTATCTGACATCAATTCCAGCTTGATCGTACAATGTTTTCATATCGATCCAGCTGATCAGCGTGTGTAGTGTTCAAAACTAATGCCGTTACTGGCCATCAAAGCATAAGAAAACGACAACATAATACCTATTATCTACATTTGATTTGGAAATAGTAGCGTGTCCAGGCAGGAAACGCCAACGCTTATAGCAGAATTCACGTAGCGCCCTAAAACTCAGCTTTTCAGGAATTATCCCGGATCACTCCTAAACTATACAATATTCACCACGGGATAACGAGCGAACGTATACATTAAAAAAAATCTCTTTTTTGCATGTTCGACGGAAGAAAGTCACTGTCAAATGACCATAGTATTGTCTCCATAGCTATAATATAGAATATAGATATAGCTCTCCAAACATAGTGACGCACAGTGAAAATATGCGCGTTAGCTACAAGGATAAGGCTAATGGCTGGCGCCCAATGTGTTAACCCTTTCACTGCCACACTACCAAACGGTTAGCCGTTTTCACTGCGACAACACAGAAGGTTAACCCTTTCACTGCCACGTGACAAAGGGTTAGCCCTTTCACTACCACACTACAGAAGGTTAACCCTTTACTATCAGTGTGATAGTAAAGGGTTAACCATATGTAGTGTGGTAGTGAAATGGTTAAAGGGGAAAAAGTTTATATAAGATAAACTTAAAAGATGAAGTATGAAGTGAATGAAGGGAAGTCGATACTAAAATAAGGTTTCAAATAATTGGAAATGAATAAGCATGGGAATTTAGACGTGGAGTGATTTGTGGACTCGACCACTACATTCCGTGCTTATATCACAAGTTGACAGCCTAGCTGTTCCAGGAGAGGTGCTTTTAGCCAACAGTTAGGCTAGCTGGTCCATATCCGCTTCTATTCATTTCTGCTAAGCTAGGCTAGCTTGCAGTCAGATAGCTTTCTACTGAATGAACAGAGAGGAAATTGGTATCTATCTTCTGCCTGACTCTGGAGAAGACAGTAAGTGAATTCTTAATTTTTTTTTGCATTTGTCGACCCTGGGTAACAGCTGTAACTGAAGTAAATGCTTTTTGCCTTTGTAGGGCAGTAGGCCTATATCCTTTCATCAGGCAAGGCTCAGAACTTGCTGCTGGCTTATTGTAATGCTGATAAATCACATGATCTATGGATAAAAGACAATCTATTTAATTGTATCAACATGTCTTGAGAGTATTGAAGTATTGGCACCGATAAGCAGTATTAACACTTTGAGTGCCAGCAGGGGGCGCACGATTTAGCGCTTGAGTGCCGGCGCTGCAGCCTGTAGTCAATGGGAGGGCGAGCACATTTGCGAACGCATAAACTATATCTTAAATTATGGCTATGTGTCTAATACGCCCGTCGCTTATCAATGACTTGTTTGCAGTCAAGATTGTCGAAACGGATTGTTTTCTAATCAGTACATTTCAGTTTTATACCATTTTGAAAAACATTCGTTTTTGGAAACTTCCAGAAAAAAAGAAAGATTCTGCAGGAATCGCGCTTTAGTGGAATACACAAAACACATTGTCGTTTTTCGGCCTATTTATGAATAGTTTTCAAATAAACGCTAGATTATCGATAGTATATGTGTACTTATGCACGCTAGAGAAGCGGGCTGCAAAATCGATTATCTTATTTCCTGATCAGCACACACACACGCACACACACATATGGGACACGCTGAGATATAGGTGAAAAAAACTCTGATTATCCCAAGACTGGTAAAATAGATTCCTTACCTCTGATCAGATGTTCTCAAAAAATATTATTCCAATTCCTGATCGCCATTCCAAATATCGATCGCGTTTATTGATCCAACGCTGGGTACTGGAAACACATATTCCACGCTGTTCTGTGGCTCGGCAATGAATGGGAACCTCTCCGGTTACATGCCTGACAAGTAAAATGTGGATTCCGGACTCTTTTTTCCCCATCCATTTCATTCAGTCCAATCCAATGGGTGCAATACCATCCGGAGAGACGATAGGGGGCGGTATTTTCCCTGTTCAAGCTCAGATAGATCCCCAATGGTAACGTGAGGCTAGATTGATGAAAAATCGCTAATAAATAAAATAACGATTAAATAACAAGATTTCTCGTCGTTGGCACTCAATGTGTTAATAGTGGTATTTGTATTGATAACATCCTAATGATATCCATCTCTAGCTGTAGAGACTAATTAACTAACTAGCAGGTGCAGTTTTGTTATGTCATGGCTGCCATTGTACTCATTTCTCTCTTGTTTTAAACAATTCTTTCATGGTGACTTGACTTGTGAGCAATGACTTGACTAAAGGCATGTGACAGCGACTTGTGTCTTGCTTAACACTTGAAGGTTAAGACATGAAACTCGCTTGTGACTTGCACATGTGTGACTTAACTCCCACCTCTGGAATCGGAGGTATCAATACTTTTATGATCAATCCACCCATCCCGGTTTCAGCTTAGCCTCCCTTACTTTGATGGAAATCAACTGACTCTGACATCAAGTGGCACCATTTATACCACTGAAAAAAGATAGGTGCAAGTATTGAATATATCAATTATGGACATTTGGTGGGTAAACTTAAAGGTGCTATGGATTTGTATGTAGAGTAATCATAAAAAGAAAATAATAATAATACATCAACAGAGCTTTTAGAAAAGTGTCGAATAAAAGTATTGTTTCCCCCCCCCCAAAAAATATTGATTCATGAATTTAAACATTGACAATTTAAACAACAACGTTCACACGCACAATATACGCTTACCTAGGATTTGACTTGATTCAACAACAAAGCAGACGGGGCAAGCCGAAAACGGTCGAAAGTGTGGTTATTTGAAGTTTGGATTTCTTTTTTCACAACTGAAGTAGGTAGATTAAATTTTTGGAGACTAAAGTACAGAAAAAGGGTACCGTTGGGTACCGGTATCGATTCACAGGTACCGGTACCGTATCGGTTCAAATGTGAACGGTACCCATCCCTACTGAACACACAATTGCAGGGCAAGGGCATTTTTGATCATAAAATGCATAGCCATGTGAAAGCCTTCATGACAAAGTTGCAATTAATTTCAAGGCAACTAGGCAGCAACAATCTCAAATACATGAAAACCCTGAAAGAAGTCAAACCATCAGCTGATCACCGGCACAGATACTCATCCATGTTGGGAGCACTGCATGAGGAATTTTCAGGGCGTTTTCAAGATTTCAAAAAGGTTGAGGATGAAATGCAGCTGGTTTCCTCTCCCTTTACCTGCAGTGTTGATAGTGCACCCACTGATGTTCAGCTTGAACTCATTGACCTGCAGCCTGATTCACTACTGAAAGAGCACTTTAAGTCAGCATCACTGCTAGAGTTCTACTCTGCTCTCAAGGAGGAGAACTTTCCAAACATGAGAAGACATGCTCAGAAGATGTTGGTTCTCTTTGGATCCACCTATATGTGAACAGACATTCTCAGTCATGACGTTTACCAAGTCCAGGTACAGATCCTCTCTCACTGATGAACATCTGGCAGCTGTGCTTCGCATCTCCACCTCAGACATGCAACCTGACTTTGATGGACTTGTTAAAGCTCAACAGAGACTGGATTTATCACACTGAATGAAAAAAAAATAGCTGAAGAACACTAAAATGTGGAAATATAACAAGTGAAATGGGACACTTGATATTTTTTTTCTTTTTTTTGCACAGTTCTGAAAACATTAAATGTTTAATATAGGCATGTAAAGTAAAAAAGGCTACTGGGACACTTTTCTTTACACAGTTCAGTGACATGTCTTGTTTATTTTGGCTATAAGATGATGTGATGTCTTTAGAAAGCTAAGAAAATCCTTGTTTCAATAGTATATGAAACTCAAAATAATAACTTTATTTGTATAGCACTTTTTCATACATGCCCTTTGTTATTAATGTTTCACATTTTGTTTATCATTTTGGAAATAAATTCTATTTGAATAAATGATATTTTTGAAAGCTAACCTCACCTTTTAATTGCCAAATAATAACATACACTCTTACCAGGGGTCAAAACAATGCCATTTACTGCTTTTTATATAGAAATAAAATGTATATTATGCATAATTGAGTTTGGAATTTTGGCCCGGCCCTCCAACATATTTTCAGTTGCTCATTCGGCCGCCCGGGAAAAATAATTGCCCACCCCTGCCCTACATACTTCCCATTTCCCCACATGGAATGCATCTGATTGGATAAATGACATGATGGTGCTCTAGTGCGACATCTAGTGGCTGAATTTGATCTATAGCACCTTTAAAGTGTCTGGGTTTGTCTTTGTTTACTTTTTTTCAGAACATTTCCAGGACCAGGAGCAGATCTATTCCCCACTGCACTGCGATGAGGAGACCATGGAGATGCTAAGTTACCAGCTTTGTGCCTCCAAGTTTTACATGGTGATGATGAATATCAGCACGGAACACAGGTGCGACTTGGACCACATCATCAGGTGAGTCCGGCGTAGGTTTGATTTGAACTTTGGTAGGGACACTAATAGAAACATTCTTTGGTAGGGACAAATCGTGTTTCCATGGCTTTGGGTGCCACAGCTGGGTAGTGTAGAGGTCTAAGCACTAGGTTTGATTGATTGATTGATTGATTGATTGATTGAAAATTGTATTAACAGATTGCAGAATGGGTACAATACAGTACAGCTCAATACAGACAATTGTTAAGGGGATGCAGACCAGAGAAAGACTTTCGTCTTGTTTACATCAGGGTCCCCCATTTTCAATTCATCATAATATGACATACATGACATACAGACAGTACTGCTACATCTATACATTTATGACATACCAGATTTACAAATACAGTACTGTTTGTGATACAAAAAGAGTAAAAAAAAAAAAAGAGAGTATATACATTTGACGAAGAAACTGTACATTGGAGTAGGTGGGGGGGGGGGTTGGGTAGGTGGGGGGGGGGGGGGGGTGGGTAGGTGGGGTGGGGTGGGGGGGGGGGACTGTACATTGGAGATGGTTTGGGTGGGCTGGGGTGGAGGGGGGATGGGTAGGTGGGATGGGGGTAACTGCACATTGGATTATCGACGCAACCTTACTTGGTTCCAAGAAGAGGGTCTCGTGTATTACTGGGTTAGGACATTTACTGTACATTGGAGGGGGTTGGGTTAGGACATTTACAGGGGCCAGTTTTGAATTGCAGTCTCCCCCGTAGGTGCTCCTTGAGAGTGGTTTTAAAAGTAGTGATTCACATTCCTTTACAGCTGTGGGTAGGGCGTTCCACATTGATGTGGCATAATTGCGAAACGTGTTTATTCCCTTGTTTGAGCCGAATCTGGGTTTAACATGATTTGTGGAGCTCCCTGTTGTGGTTGTGGTATTCACTGACCTTTGGGAAGTATTTTGACATGTACATGGGTACCTTCGTTGTGTGTATCTTATAGACCAGGCCCATTGCAAGTTGCTGTACTCTGTCATCTACTCTAAGCCATCCTAGGTTGTCAAAGTGGGCAGGGGTGAGGTGGATTTTAGGAGTAAGGTCAAGCAGTAGTCTGACCAGTTTGTTTTGTGATGTTTGTAAATTTGTTTTTAGCGCCATTGAGGTGCTTTGGTACCATGAGGTGCAAGCATAGTCGTAGTACCCTTGAATGAGTGCTCCTGCCACAGTCTTCAGGTGTGGCTGGGTAGTGTAGAGGTCTAAACACTGGGTAGTGTAGAGGTCTAAGCACTGTAGAGGTCTAAACACTGGGTAGTGTAGCGGTCTAAACACTGGGTAGTGTAGAGGTCTAAGCACTGGATAGTGTAGAGGCACTGGCGGACTCAGGGGGGGGGGTCAGGGGGGGAGACCGCCCCCCCTGGTGCCCCCACGGTCGAAAAACGCGCGCTTAAGTGCCCTTTTGAGTGAAAGAAATTAGAGGATGTGCCCTATTGGTGCCCCCACGGTTGAAAAGCGTGCGCTAAAGTGCCCTTTTGAGTGAAAGAAATTAGAGGATGTGCCCT
This sequence comes from Notolepis coatsorum, assembly GCF_963971535.1. Taxonomy (NCBI): domain Eukaryota; kingdom Metazoa; phylum Chordata; class Actinopteri; order Aulopiformes; family Paralepididae; genus Notolepis; species Notolepis coatsorum. The sequence continues at coordinate 72,914,752 of NC_140174.1, read as the reverse complement.
ATTGGTGCCCCCACGGTCGAAAAACGCACGCTTAAGTGCCCTTTTGAGTGAAAGAAATAAGAGGATGTGCCCTATTGGTGCCCCCACAGTCGAAAAACGCGCGCTAAAGTGCCCTTTTGAGTGAAAGAAATTAGAGGGTGTGCCCTATTGGTGCCCCCACGGTTGAAAAACGCGCGCTTAAGTGCCCTTTTGAGTGAAAGAAATTAGAGGATGTGCCCTATTGGTGCCCCCACAGTCGAAAAACGCGCGCTAAAGTGCCCTTTTGAGTGAAAGAAATTAGAGGGTGTGCCCTATTGGTGCCCCTACGGTTGAAAAACGCGCGCTTAAGTGCCCTTTTGAGTGAAAGAAATTAGAGGATGTGCCCTATTGGTGCCCCCACGGTCGAAAAACGCACGCTTACGTGCCCTTTTGAGTGAAAGAAATGAGAGGATGTGCCCTATTGGTGCCCCCACTGTTGAAAAACGCGCGCTTAAGTGCCCTTTTGAGTGAAAGAAATTAGAGGATGTGCCCTATTGGTGCCCCCACGGTTGAAAAACGTGCGCTAAAGTGCCCTTTTGAGTGAAAGAAATTAGACGATGTGCCCTATTGGTGCCCCCACGGTTGAAAAACGCGCACTTAAGTGCCCTTTTGAGTGAAAGAAATTAGAGGATGTGCCCTATTGGTGCCCCCACGGTTGAAAAAGGCGCGCTAAAGTGCCCTTTTAAGTGGCGAAAAATTAGAAGGTGTGCCCTATTGGTGCTCTTCCAATGGTCTAAACTTGACCATGTGCCCCACGGTTAAATAATATCACGCAAAAGTGCCCTTTTGAGTGAAAGAAATTAGAGGACGTGCCCTATTGGTGCCCCTCTAATGGTTAAACGTGACCATGTGCCCCCACAGTTGAAAACATCGCGCTAAAATGCCCTTTTTGAGTGTTGAAAATGAGAGGACGTGCCCATTGGTGCCCTTCCAATGGTTAAACGTGAACATTTATGCTAAATATGGGGTATGCTTGGGGATAACTATATATAAAACGTTATACACTGTTATCTTCATTTTAAGGGTAAATTGGTTTTGCGGCTCCAGATACATTTTAGTTTGTGGGGGGGGGGTCTTATTTGATAGCAAAGGTTGCTGACCCCTGCCCTAGAGCATGGCCCAGGGAGTGCTTAGTGCGGGGTTTTTTGTTTCACTTCAGGTGCATAAACAAATAAACAAACTTGAAACTTGCATCTGCACCTGCATCTGGGTCTCTGGGCAGAATAGTCAGCCAGGCTGGGGTCAAAGCCAGACACACACACACACGCACGCACACATGCATTAACCTGTTCATTTCTGCAACTAGGGTGGATGGTACTGTAGGGCTGGGCGATTCTTGCTCAAATGTGAATCACGATTTTTCTCTCTAAGAATTGAGATCACGATTCTCTCACACGATTCTTATTTTTTCAATAAAATAATTGATTGCACTCTTTCTTAAACAGACAACATAACATATCAAAGTGCTTGACTTAAACTTAAACATAACATATATGAAAGTGCTGCAAAGCAAAGGCCCTGGCCCAGAAGAGAGTGAGATGGAGAGCTCTGGTGGACGCCCTATGCCCACCAACGGGGTAAAGAGGATTAAGTCAAGTAAGTCATATGAAAGTGCTTGACTTAAACTTAAAAGTCTATTGTAACATACAAAATAACTCAAGTCAGAATCGTCATCATTTAAAAAAGTTAACTTAACTTTTTTTAATCTTTTTTAATAAAAAATATCTTCATAATTTAGAAATGAGATTGCATAGGTCTATGAATCGAGATCGCGATTTTATTTCGATTAATTGCCCAGCCCTAGTGGATGGCGTGACACTTTTATGCCACACGCTTAATAGTGATTTTTGAAAATCAAAGTGAGTCAAATATGTGATACTGAGATACTTTCCTGGCATATACATAAAATATAGCCAACGCTATCCACAAACACACATGAAAAAAAGGCTATTTGCAGAGAATTGCGACAAGGGTGACTGGAGGGTTAAGTTTTGAATGTTCAGATGCCAGATGGCTGTAACCCTGCATCCTACTGCTGTGTCAGGTAGGTAGGTAATACAGCAAGCTTTCTTTGAAGTTGCAAAGATTGAGTTTGTTTTACCAATTATGCATTACTAAATACTAATGTATGTAGGCCTACACTGCAAGTGTTTTTATTGATGGCAGTATGTTTTAGCCTAGGCTAGTGTAGGCTAGCTTTATTACTACTGTAGCTAGCTAACTAAACAGGTATATGCTATAATGCTAACCTGTGTTCTCAATTTAGAAATAAAGTGTACACATTACTTTGCACAAAATATACCCATAGCACTTTAAAGTTCAGTGTGGATTGCTTTTTAAAGTTAATTTAAGAGTGGTAGTAAACTTAAAAGTGGGTTTAGCATTGGCCTATATTCTATGATTACAGAATGCCAAGGAGAGAGAGAAATCGGAAGAATGTTAAAAAGCATCTGAGAAATGCTGCGAGAGGCAGCTTCTCTTTGAAGAATTGGGTCCAAAGCAATAATAGTAAGGGAGGAGATAAGGATACAGGTAGCCTATGTATTTGTAAGTCCTCACTACTATCTACATGTACAAGCTGCTTGTCTCACAGAGCCATAGTTTGGATTATAACTGAGAATCTGGTGCTAACATGGTCAATAATGCTTATTTTGGACAGAAAAATGTGTCTTAAACATTTAAATTGACCAACCATAGACCGTTTTTATTCCAATCAAGGCAAGAAGGCTAGTGGTAGTGCTATATGACATATTATTTTATAATACAACATTGTAGGCTACAGTACAAATATTATATACAGTACAATTATATTACTATTATAAAACTAATATTATTTGCTCCACCTTAGATAAAGACCGGATGAAAGAGAGAATGCAGATAATGCTATGGAGAGAAATGATGGTGACACAACAACAAATAACTTGAATGCTCTCCTGTTGCCATTAAAATATCCCACTGATCCAGCCCATGTTCAGAAGCACAGCATAGACCACCACTCTGATAGATTTGTTGAGTTTTGTTGCGCTATTCTGAAGATAGGGAGGGGGAGGGAGCGAAAGAGAGGGAGAGGAGGAGAGGACAGGAGGAGAGGACAGGATGAGAGAAGGAGAGTAAAGGACAGGAGGAGAGAAGGAGAGGAGAGGACAGGAGGAGAGAAGGAGTGGACAGGAGGAGAGAAGGAGTGGACAGGAGGAGAGAAGGAGTGGACAGGAGGAGAGAAGGAGAGTATAGGAGAGAAGGGGAGTACAGGAGGAGAGTAGGGGAGTATAGGAGGAGAGTAGGGGAGTATAGGAGGATAGAAGGGGAGGAGAGGACAGGAGGAGAGAATGAGAGGAGAGGGGGAGTACAGGAGGAGAGGACATGAGGAGAGAAGGGGAGGAGAGAGAAAGGAAGAAGCTCAACGGCACTCGAATTAACTTTAACTGTTAAACTGTTTTATGAAATAAAAATGTTAAAGGTGTATTGTTCCCTGTGTGTTTTTATCATAGAGGTGTGGTTATACTATTAATCTGGATTGTCTATGTTATTCTAATGTTAATCGGATGAAGACTATTTCATCATACATGACGCATCATAGCTTTTTGCTCACTGATGGGGTCCCATGTTGTGCAGTAGGTGCCCTTTTTTTATTTTCGCCCCTGCCCTTCAAACAGCCTGAGTCCGCCACTGTGTAGAGGTCTAAGCACTGGGTAGTGTAGAGGTCTAAGCACTGGGTAGTGTAGAGGTCTAAGCACTGGTGTGGCTGGGTAGTGTAGAGGTCTAAACACTGAGTAGTGTAGAGGTCTAAACACTGGGTAGTGTAGAGGTCTAAGAACTGGGTAGTGTAGAGGTCTAAGCACTGGTGTGGCTGGGTAGTGTAGAGGTCTAAACACTGGGTAGTGTAGAGGTCTAAGCACTACAGTAGGTGTGGCTGGGTAGTGTAGAGGTCTACACACTGGGCAGTTTAGAAGTCTAAACACTGGGTAGTGTAGAGGAGGTCTAAGCACTAGGTAGTGTAGAGGTCTAAACACTGGGTAGTGGGTAGTGTAGAGGTCTAAGCACTGTTTAGTGTAGAGGTCTAAGCACTGGTGGTAGTGTAGAGGTCTAAACACTGGGTAGTGTAGAGGTCTAAGCACTGGGTAGTGTAGTGGTCTAAGCACTGGTGGTAGTGTAGAGGTCTAAACACTGGGTAGTGTAGAGGTCTAAGCATTGACATGGCTGGGTAGTGTAGAGGTCTAAGCACTGGTGTAGCTGGGTAGTGTAGAGGTCTAAGCACTGAAGCGGCTGGGTAGTGTAGAGGTCTAAGCACTGGTGTGGCTGGGTAGTGTATAGGTCTAAGCGTGGAGGTTAAATGTTAAGGAGTTTCATTTCAATTAAGGGGTTGTAATTTATTTTAAGCATAATAGTCTGTGCACAATTCTACTTAATTTACCTAGTAAGGATATTTTAAGGGATTATTAATGTATAAAATGAGGGGACTCTGTTCCCTAGAGATTAATCTAAAACTCTTCATATTTTACATGTTAAACAGGCATTGTTACATTATATCTTAGTGAAAATCCACTGCCAGTCAGACTTGATGCAAAGTGCATTGGTAGATTGTGGAGGTCAACGCTCATGTTACATGCTGAGCACGTCCCAGCAGTGGCGGACTCAGGCTGTTTAAAGGGCAGGGGCGAAAAGAAAAAAGGGCACCTACTGCACAACATGGGACCCCATCAGTGAGCAAAAAGCTATGATGAGTCATGTATGGTAAAATAGTCTTCATCCTTGATTAAGATTAACATTAGAATAACAAAGACAATCCAGATGAATAGTATAACCACACCTCTATGATAAAAACACACAGGGAACAATCAAATGTTTATTTCAACTCATTGTCATGGTGTTTGAAAAGTAGATTTATCATGGTGTTTGAAAAGTACATTATCATAGTGTTTGAAGGCCTAAACCATTGCTGCAGTGGTACATTTCTCAATGCTAAATATATCAGTGAGGAATATAAATATTTTGGAAACAGCATTTTAATATGGTCTGGGTTGAAAAATAATGAACCTATTCTTTAAAAGCTATTTACAACATATATTTTACAGGATATAAAACAGTTTAACAGTTAAAGTTAATTCGAGTGCCATTGAGCTTCTTCCTTTCTCTCTCCTAACTCTCCTTATCTCCTCCCCTTCTCTCCTCATGTCCTCTCTTTCTCTCCTCCTGTACTCCCCTTCTCTCCTCCTGTCTTCTCCTTCTCTCATCCTGTACTCCCCTTCTCTCCTCCTGTCCTCTCCTTCTCTCCTCATGTCCTCTCCTCTCCTTCTCTCATCCTGTCCTCTCCTTCTCTCCTCTATCTCTCCCTCCCCTATGGAAGCAAATGAGTGACAGAAGTATTTGAATGTTATCAGACGCTGAATTTATAGCATTGAAAAATAATTACTTTGAAAATCATGTATCTGAATTTTTTTGCTCCGAATTTACCTACTGTATGTGAAATAAAAATGCGGTGTTTAAAATTCAATGTAAAAAATTCGAATGCATAATTACGGTGTTCAAAATTCAATGTCAAAAATTCGAATGCATAATTACGGTGTTCAAAATTCGAAAATTGCGATGCAGAATCAATTAATATATTGTACCTGGATACTGGCTGGATCAGTGGGCTATTTTAATGGCAACAGGAGAGCATTCAAGTTATTTGTTGTTGTGTCATTTGATAATTTCTCTCCCTATCATCATTTTCATCCTCGCTTTCTTTAGCATCTCCATGACCGTCTTCATCATAATTTCTCTCCATAGCATCATCTGCATTCTCTCTTTATTCAACTTCTTCATAATTTCTCTCCATAGAGTCATCTGCATTTTCTCTTTCCTCCACTTCTTCATAATTTTCTCTCCATATAATCATCTGCATTTTCTCTTTCCTCCACTTCTTCACCATCTTTCTTCCTGATATCATCATTTCCCTCTTGAGTATCTCCATCTTCATTGTCTGTACTGTCTTTATCTAAGGTGGAGCAAATAATATTTGTTTTATAATCGTAATATAATTGTACTGTATATAATATTCGTACTGTAGCCTACAATGTTATAATTGTATTATAAAATAATATGTCATATATAGCACTACCACTAGCCCTCTTGCCTTGATTGGGATAAAAAGGGTCTATAGTTGGCAATTTAAATGTTTAAAACACATGTTTCTGTCCAAAATAAGCATTATTGACCATGTTAGCACCAGATTCGCAGTTATAATCCAAACTATGGCTCTGTGAGACAAGCTTGTACACGTAGCTAGTAGTGAGGACTTACAAATACATACCTGTATCATCCTTAGTTATCTCCTCCCTTACTATTGTTGCTTTGGACCCAATTTTTCAAAGAGAAGCTGCCTCTCGCAGCATTTTTTTTCAGCTGCTTTTTAATATTCTTCCGATTTCTTTCTCTCCTTGGCATTCTGTAATCATAGAATATAGGCCAATGCTAAACCCACTTTTAAGTTTACTACCACTATTAAGTTAGCTTTAAAAAGCAATTCACACTGAACTTTAAAGTGCTATGGGTATATTTTGTGCAAATTATCCTAAAATAATTTGTACACTTTATTTCTAAATTGAGAACACAGGTTAGCATAGAATCAGCTAAGCAAGGTACCTGTTTAGTACTCTGGCATCTGAACATTCAAGAAGGGATGTGTCTAAAACTGAAAACCTAAATGGATGGAATATTGTAGTGACAGGGCTGCTTAGAGTTGTGCCTCAAGTTCCCAGCATGCTTGGACTTTGTGCCTCAGTTAAACTAACTTACTCTAACCTAACCTAAAGGATACATTGGGGGGGGGGATAGGGACAGTACTGCAGATCGAGAAACATCAAAATGTTAGCTAGATATTAGCCCATCGGTTCCTTGCAAAAACTCAGAGAATATTTGCTAATGGCCATATAATGTGTTTAGAATATAAGCAGGGTTTAACTATTTTGCAACACCCCTACACTGTCTTCATCATGGCACCCACTTTGGGAAAGCCTGCCCTAGTAAGCTGCATCACATTTTATCCACTAACAGAGCAGTCATTAAGACACGTTATTTAATTTTTTTGCTATGTTTTCACCACTCAATAGGGCACTTTAGCATGCTGTTTTTCAACCGTGGGGGCACATGGTCAAGTTTAGACCATTGGAGGGGCACCAATGGGCACATCCTCTAGTTTTTTCACTCAAAGGGGCACTTTTGCGTGATATTTTACAACTGTGGGGGCACATGGTCAAGTTTAACCATTGGAAGGGCACATCCTCTAATTTTCGCCACTCAAAAGGGCAATGTTTTCAACTGTGGGGGCACATGGTCAAGTTTAGACCATTGGAAGGGCACCAATGGGCACATCCTCTAGTTTTTGCCGCTCAAACGGGCACTTTAGGTTTAGCGCAATGTTTTCAACTGTGGGGGCACATGGTCACGTTTAACCATTAGAGGGGCACCAATAGGGCACACCCTCAAATTTTTCGCCCACTCAAAAGGGCACTTTAGCGCACGTTTTTCAACCGTGGGGGCACCAGGGGGGGCCGTCTGCCCCAGCCACCCCCCCTCCTCCCCGAGTCCGCCAGTGCGTCCCAGGCTTTGCACCAGACTGTTCAGGCATTGCACCAGACGGTTCAGGCTTTGCATCAGACGGTTCAGGCTTTGCACCAGACGGTTCAGGCTTTGCACCAGATGGTTCAGGCTTTGCACCAGACTCTTCAGGCTTTGCACCAGACTCTTCAGGCTTTGCACCAGACGGTTCAGGCTTTGCACCAGATGGTTCTGCACCAGACTCTTCAGGCTTTGCACCAGACGGTTCAGGCTTTGCACAAGACGGTTCAGGCTTTGCACCAGATGGTTCAGGCTTTCAGGCTTTGCACCAGACTGTTCAGGCTTTGCACCAGACGGTTCAGGCTTTGCACCAGACGGTTCAGGCTTTGCACCAGACGGCTCAGGTTTTGCACCAGATGGTTCAGGTTTTGCACCAGACGGTTCAGGCTTTGCACCAGATGGTTCAGGCTTTGCGCCAGACGCTTCAGGCTTCGTGCCAGACGCTTCAGGTCTTGTGCCAGATGGGCTTTGCGCCAGACACTTCATGCTTTGCGCCAGATGCTACACTGGCTCTTGTGTGTGTTTTCTCCACCCAGCGTTGGTAAACAGACAATAGTTTTGCCTCCGTCTGAAGCGATGCTGAATTAAGGCCTGTGCTGTTTGAAGGTCGCCTCATGAATCAGGAAATCAATGACTGTCCAGTTCGTTCTCAGAATAGGCTCCAGCACCGTCATTGATCGCCGTGTAGCAGGTTGCATCCATTCGCTAATGAGGGAAGAGAATCACTTGAGCCAGTATACCTATAGCCTATATTACCTATTCATTCAAGAAAAATACCATTCATATAAAAGATTCCTATGAATGAGTGGGGCAGCAGTGGCCAAAGGTTAGAGAAGCAGGCTTGTGACCAGAAGGTCTGACTGGCGGGAAAAATCTGGGCAGGGAAGTGAATGAATAATGCTCTTCTGTCCCTCAATACCAACCGCTGAAGTGCCCTTGAGCAAGGCACAGGCTGTGGTTGTACTGGGCAGCTCCCAGGTGCGAATGTGTGTAACTGTGTGCGTGTGGAAGCAGGGCGTCGCTGGAAAAGAGCATCCGTGCTCAGCAAACCCACCCCTGGGTAAATACAGGCTAAATCACTCAGGCTGTATTGTTATAGAGAAACAACTCAAAGAGCTGCAGCCACTGCCCATTTCCTGATGAAGAGGTCCACTTCAGTAACCATATAACTTGTAATAAAAGAGTGTCTTCCCAATGTGAGATCCTTTATTTTGACTGTACCTGTATATCTAAAAGTCAAATAAATATAAAATAAATAACTATAAAAAACGAATTAATAAACACCCAACAGGAGAAAATCTTCAACCATTTTTTACTTCAATCCGGCCTGTTCCACCAGTCTTGCAGAGTGAGCTTGACTGAGACTGTGGTTTAAACTATTTCCTGTTTGAAGATAAACAGTGACAGCAGAGTCTTGATGAGGTTAGGCGACGTCTTCAGAGGGTGGGTTTGAGGAAACGGGCCGATCCGTCACACTTAAGACTAGACATGTGCTCAGCTCCAGCCGCGGGAGAGACACGCTCCTGGTGCAGCCATGCACTTCAAGTTCAGGTTCATGTCGGGGCGGCTGATTGGCGCAGTGGGCAAGGCGCTCGCCTCTAACACAGGAGACGCTGGGTTCGAGCCCAGCTCTCGGCATTGCTACCGGCTGGCCGGTCGTTCATACTAACACAATTGGCAAGTGTTAGAGGGTGGGAAAGCCAGTGGGTGGGGATTTGACGTTGTGGACAGCGACTCCTACAGGTCGGTTTGGTGACGCCGGTGCGACGGAAGCAGGAAGTGACGGGGGCAGCGTGAGCCTCCCACTTGTTACTCCTCGCCACTGAGAGTTCGAGCTGCTGCGGTGAAAAGATGCGACAGGCTGCCTCCTCGTGTACCGGAGGGGACACGTGATGCAAGGCTTCTGTCCTCACTACAACCGACCTGTGGGAGGCATAGTCTAGCAACGTTCAAGACAGGGGAGGGAAGAATTGGATACACGAAATTGGGATGGGAGAAAAATAGAAAATGGGGAGAAAAAGTGGATAAAAAAAAAAGTTCAGGTTCATGTTCAAGTTCAAGTTCCTTTCATTGGTCTTATGCACGTTAACACAAGGTCAATGGTACAATGAAATGTATTGGACGAGAGAAACAGGTCAGCTCAGCAGTACGAGAACTAGACATATAAAGGCAAAATAAAAATGTCAACAGTATTGCGCATTGGGTATGTAGCAGTCCAGGCTCAATAGACTAGATAGATAGAGGTTTCTTCTTTATAAACATACCGTCTTTGAGCCAATCAGCAATATCCGCCGAATCACGTGACTGAGTTGCCCCCTACCTGCATTGATACATACGTCACAATGCTTTGGAAAAGCCATTGTCCCCCTTAAACTTTACCTTTATAGCGTAACAATTTTAAAATGTATTTTTTAAAGAAAGACATAGAGATCACAGTATGAAGGCATAACAATAATAGAATGTTACAGTGATTTTAGCTAAAGTTAGAAAGCAGAGGTGAACATAAAGGTTTTAAGCCTATTTAAAAAAGAAAAGAAAATTGCCATGGTTGGGGCAGATCTAAGATCCTCCGGGAGTTTATTCAAGCCAATAACAGAATGCAGCTTCAGCTTTAGTTCATAGTTCGCTTCATAGTGTGGAAGCAGATCAGATATGTTATTTTGACCCTAGGCCATTAAGTGATATTATTTTGAAGTCTATTCTATCTGAGATCTGAAAACCTTCCGTACCATTTGGGGTCTGAAGCCTTCACCGGTGGCTGTACTATATGTCACGTACAGTAGAAGGAAAAGAAAGATTGAAAGATTCAACTGAATTGTTTATATAGTGTGTTCACTTCATAGAGACTTAAAAAGGAATATGGTATGATCATATTTAAACCATAGCACTGATGGTAGGCTGTACGGTGCAAAGAAACATAGTGAAACATCGTATGACCGAAGGCATGGAACACATGAACAGAGCAACACATGCACTAATACCTGAATGTACACACACACACACACACACACACACACACACACACACACACACACACACACACACACACACACACACACACACACACACACACACACACACACACACATGCCAGTCGCCCGCTGGTGTCGTTGTGTGCGCCTCTCAGATCTTCGGTCTTGGTTTGCTTGGTGTATTTGGGAAACCGCAGTGGCACAAGTGACTTGCCAGGCTGATCTGTCGAGTGCCAGAGTTTCAAGCTGCGTGATGTTTGCACACTTTAGGAGGTCTCTGGTGTAGTCCTTAAAACGTCTCTTTTGGCCTCCAGCAGCCCGCTTTGCTGCTCTCAGTTGGCCATAGAGGACTTGGCTGGGCAGGCGGTGGTCAGGCATACGTATCGTACACACACACACACACACACACACACACACACACACACACACACACACACACACACACACACACACACACACACACACACACACACACACACACACACACACACACACACACACACACACACACACACACACACACACACACACACACACACACACACAAATGCACATGCACATGCATGAGACACATGCACTCACTCTAACATTTAGCATTTTAGTTTGAAACCTTTAACATTGGTCCTATACTATTCAAAACATAACCATAACTTACCGTATTGTACCATGCGGTTTGAATGACCTTGATGACCTAGCTATACACTCGGGGGGGGGGGGGGGGGGGGGGGGGGGGGGGGTTGCTTGTACAAGCAATCACTGGCTTTCCCACACTCTCCTTATTTTGATGCCAAGTAGACAATTGAATATGTCTTCCCCTGTTGCTTAATGTCAGTTCTCCTCACAATGCAAAGCGTCTAACACACCATCTGCTTTTTCCGTTAGACAGCGTTATTATCGGCAGTGCTAACTGCTACCAAATACAGGGCCTGAAACTATAGACAGAAGTATTACAGCCAAACCGTATAGTGTAGGTTCATAATCTTTGATGGAGGCACGGCAACGCCTCTACTTCCTCAGGCGCCTAAGGAAGTTCCAAGTCAGTCAGAAGATCCTTAAGAACTTCTACTCATGTACAATAGAGAGCATCCTGACTGGCAATATCACCTCCTGGTTTGGGAATAGCATCGCACAAGACCGTAGCAGACTACAGAGAGTGGCCCGTTCAGCCGAGCGCACAATTGGAGGGGGGCTTCCCACTCTCCAGAACATTTACAACAAGCGGTGCATGGGTAAGGCTAAGAGAATTATCAAGGACTCCAGCCACCCAAACAACTGCCTCTTTGAACTGCTGCGGTCAGGCAAGCAATACCGGAGTCTCATGGCAAGCACAGAAGAAGCTTCTATCCCCAGGCCATCAGGTTGCTCAACGAACAATAACACTATGCAACAACCATCAAATGCACTCACAGCACACACATCCGCACACCAGTAGCGGCTCTACTGTTGGGTGGTCGCAGCCGGGGGTTCACGTTAGGTCGAGTTGAAAATGTAATGCTCTGAGATGCTCTGGAGCAATCTCTCTCTGTCTCTCGGATCAATCCAATAAAATAATTAACACATGTATATGTTGTCATTTTAAACAACTCACCATTCATTCATTATGCATCAGCAGCAGCTAAATTAATGTTATAGTTCACAACACAGCAGCGCGTTTTGAATCGCTAGCCTATTATCGTCTCAGCAAGCACAGTCAATACTTGCCGTAGCCGCATTTCTCGGAGACAGCTGTGTAGCGAGAGCGAGAGAGAGAGAGAGCGAGAGAGAGAGAGAGACTCATTGTTTAGTCGAAACGTCCAGGGCAGGAGGGCTTGATAAAGTGTATAATCCACTGTTGATGTATATCCAGACCACTGTCCACTGTCCAGACTGCATCCGCCATATAGCTTGTTAGCCAAGTGTTAGCTGTTAGCACCACACAACACAAGTACTTTGATGATTTCTTTGTCCATTTCCGCGTCGAACAGACTGCAAACTACCTGGCGTTCTATCGCCATGCTCTAAGACAAACTCTAACCTTAACCAACTTTGAAAGAGTGCCTAAGCTTAACCGTCGAAAGAACTTGCCATCACGCTCTAAGAGAAATAGCTGCATCACAACAACACAAGTTACACAACAGAACAGCTACAACAGAAACTGGCATCGGCCAATCAGAGAGCGTCTCCGCGAAATGCGGCTACGGAAAAAAAATATGGCGTCAGCCAATCAGAGAGCGTCTCCGCGAAATGCGGCGACGGAAATTCTAGACGCTGCTACGGCTGCTTGCCTAGACCGCTTCAAATCGCGCCCGGCTTCCAACATAATACATCATATTTCAACGCACAGCGCGTTACGCACTGATTGGCTGCGACGGATACAGCGATGACGCACTCAGAGCGCTATTGCGTCTAGCCCCGGCGAGAAATACGGCTAGGAGCCGCTAGGAGAAATGCGGCTATGCGCAGTGAGTCACTTCCTGTTCAGGAAAACGATTATTTTTTATTTGATATATTAACGTTATATTGTGCATTGGAAACACAAACATACTTAAAATGAGTAAATATTATTCATTTTAAACATGTTTATATTATTTATAGGGCTATAAAACAAAAAACTAAAGAAAATATTTTTTTTCTTCTCTCTCTATTAACAGGGGGGTCGGCGCCCGAGCGTCACCAGTGGTGGCCACTCACTTTAAACAATCAACCCATTGCAGCACCCACTCTACACACTTTAGAACACCTAGACACACTTTAAATTTATTGGCAAAGAATTTGCACTACAACCCATACCTCAGGACACCTTACTGTAAATTGTAAATTGTACCTAAATTGTACCTCATCCCATTTCTGCTCTGCACTATATAGTATATTGTATATTAGTATATTGCATAGTATATTGTATGGTAACTCAGTTACTGCTATCCTGCATTGATCATTGTACATATGTACATACTGAACACTTGTGTCTACGTACGTGACTTCTATTTTTTAGTTTTACTTGTGTTGAGAGTCACAGCCAACTAGTGACACTGGTTATTATGACATCCTGTTCTCTCTGTCAATTGTAGGATGTAAAAGATTAAGCATATGTTTATTATATATGATTATGGGGAATGTCTGTATATTCTTTTTCCCACTTGTGTAAAACTGTGAGAACTATGGACTGTGGACTCTGGAACAGTAACTTGTGCACACTACAATATCTTGTGTAATCCTGTAGAATGGAATAGGCCTCTGATATGACGGATGTCTTTTTGTATTCTTATATAACCTGTATAACTATATACACTATAAAATATACTACAATTAATGGAATATGCACAGTATATGCACAGTCAGTCAGCACAGTCAGTCTCTTCAGTCTCTTCGCTTACAGTTCTGTGAAGACAAGAATGTGACCTTGGAGCAGAGGAGCCTGCAGAATTAACCCTTGCCTGTCTTGTCAGAAGAGAGAGCCATCATACACTTTAAAAAAACCACATGTATGATGTACTATTATGATTATGATGTAAATGATTATGTATATATATCTGTATATGTATATATAGGCGTGTTAGGCTATTCATGCTAAGAAGGACCATGTACTCTATATTATTATATTATATATCTTTTTCTCTGTGCTATGGAGCAGGAATGTGTAGGGAGGCGGTCACAGAGCGTTTGACCTTGACAGTGGGTAAGGAGACAGAGAAAGCCGGGACCCGTAGCAGATGGAGTTCTGGGGGGTTTCCCAGCACAGAGAGACAAAAGGAGGAATTCATCCTTGCGGAATGTGTTATGTGTTGTACGTTGATTGGCTAGTGGAGTGACATCGCTGTGACATCACTGTTTTTGGACCAATAGCAAAGAGGTCTTGATATGATATATAAATGACTGCTCCAGCTTCGAGAGCTCAGATTTTCAGCTTGTCAGATTTTCCATTTTTTACTTCAAGACACCATTCTTATAGCTACAGATACCGTTGAGCGTTGTAAGGAACGGGATCTGTATATTTTTCAAAGTGGAGTCCCCAGGACAAAGCTTTGTTTTTTTAGCTAATTTGCTCATTTGCTCTAAATGACAAAGAGAGTTTTTGCTATGCTAGAGAAGAGATGTTTTGTTTTATAATTCTTTTAACTGAATTGGACATTTCCAATACAGTCTCTTTTGTAAACTTGCTTTTTCTAAATAAAATAACGTTGTTTAAATACTTATTGAATTCGTTGACTGCTTTCTACCGCAATGGGCCACGATGCTCGCCCTGCATTCCTCTGAGGTGACTATGTTCGGGTAGCCTGAATTACAGATTGAATCAATTGCTGGTTAATGCTTTTCAGCTAAAGTTATATAAAGGATATATATATACATATGGCAATGTTTGTTGTTTGTGGGTTCCGGTATCTCTGTGTTCGATGGACTCTGTCAAGTTTGTGGGAAACAGATGGTCTAGTCACTGCAGGACTGGATGATCGGTGCCACGGACGGATGGGCCTGTCGGATTGATAAGGGGTACTTGTCATAATCTGAACTATCTGGACACAGACAATACTCTGCCACCCTCTGGCGCTATGTTTGCGGTACTGCAGGAGTGCCTACTCTGGAGATTATTGAATGTGTGTATTAATGTGTTCCCCTTGTATTTGTTATCGGTCCTGTGTGCTCCCCAGTATGTTCAGATGTCTGCCTATTAGTCTAGTGTCCTTGTATTCATTGTATTATGTGTCCCTATTATCCCTGTTATTGTTAGTGTCTAGTCTTGTCCCCTCTGTGTATTCATGTTCCTGTGTGTATCCATATTCATGTTCCTCTCTTCCCCAGCTGTTCCTGTTTAGTAATCAGTGCGATTAGTCCTCCTATATATTCTGTGCTGTCCTGTTACTTCCTTGTCGGTTTGTAAACATATCTTGTGTCTTCCGTTGTTGTCAGAACATTATTATACCATTGTGGTTGTGATTCAGCACCCTTCCGTGTTGTCTCTAATTCGTACCCTTTGTTATATAATCATTATCTGCCAGCTTAGGCTGTGGTACTCATCTTTATTGTTTTGGTGTTGTAGTTGTACTCCAAAGAAGTGAAGTAAAGCCTCTTCTCAACTACACCCCGCTTGTGTCCTGCCTCTCTCTCATTCCTGTACATGCCAGACCACCGGTGGTTAGCACCTCAGCTAGTCCTACTAGCATAGGCCCTGCGGTCCTCACTGCCCCGGCAGCTAGCACAAGCCCAGTAGCTAGTACTGTCCCGGTAGCAGTTAGCACCTCAGCTAGTCCCACTAGCATAGGCCCCGCGGTCCTCACTGCCCCGGCAGCTAGCACAAGCCCAGTAGCTAGTACAGTCCCGGTAGCAGTTAGCACCTCAGCTAGTCCCACTAGCATAGGCCCTGCGGTCCTCACTGCCCCGGCAGCTAGCACAAGCCCATTAGCTAGTACTGTCCCTGTAGCAGTTAGCACCTCAGCTAGTCTTACTAGCATAGGCCCCGCGGTCCTCACTGCCCCGGCAGCTAGCACAAGCCCAGTAGCTAGTACGGCCCCTGTAGCAGTTAGCACCTCAGCTAGTCTTACTAGCATAGGCCCTGCGGCCCTCACTGCCCCGGCAACTAGCACAAGCCCAGTAGCTAGTACTGTCCCGGTAGCAGTTAGCACCTCAGCTAGTCTTACTAGCATAGGCCCCGCGGTCCTCACTGCCCCGGCAGCTAGCACAAGCCCAGTAGCTAGTACGGCCCCTGTAACAGTTAGCACCTCAGCTAGTCTTACTAGCATAGGCCCTGCGGCCCTCACTGCCCCGGCAACTAGCACAAGCCCAGTAGCTAGTACTGTCCCGGTAGCAGTTAGCACCTCAGCTAGTCCTACTAGCATAGGCCCTGCGGCCCTCACTGTCCCGGCAGCTAGCACAAGCCCAGTAGCTAGTACGGCCCCTGTAGCAGTTAGCACCACAGCTAGTCTTACTAGCATAGGCCCTGCGGCCCTCACTGCCCCGGCAGCTAGCACAAGCCCAGTAACTAGTACTGTCCCTGTAGCAGTTAGCACCTCAGCTAGTCCTACTAGCATAGGCCCCGTGGCCCTCACTGCCCCGGCAGCTAGCACAAGCCCAGTAGCTAGTACTGCTTCTGCAGCAGTTAGCCTAGGCTCCGCAGCCTTCACTGCCCAGGCTGTTAACACTGCCCAGACAGCCAGCTCAGGCCCTATAGCTAACAAGGCCTCTGATGCTGGGACCGCCCCGTCTGCCGGCAAGGCCCCTGTGGTTAGCTTAGCCCCTGTAGCCAATGTAGCTTTGGAAGCTACCCCCTTAGCTGTCTCAACAGACACGGGCCCCATAGTTAACAAAGCCTCCGATGCTGGGACCGCCTCGTCGGCCGGCAAGGCCCCTGTGGTTAGCCTAGCTCCCGTAGCTTGCACTGCTAGCAGAATCTCTGCCCCCACAGCTGTTAGGAGGCTCAGGGTAGGCTTCTTCTCTACCACTAGCTTACTCCCTCCTGCTACTGCTAGCAAGGCTTATGCAACTGGCAGAACATTTGGTGATAGAGCAGCCTCTGCAGTAGCTACCTACCTAGCTGCCCTCGCGTGCACAGGCCCTATAGCTAACGTAGCCCCAGATGCTGGGACCGCCCCTTCGGCCGGCATGGCCTCCGTGGTTAGCACAGCCCCTGCCGCTAGTGTAGCCTTGGTAGCTACCACCTCAGTCCAGTCCGCAAGAGCCCCGTCTGCTAGCGTAGCATGCACTTCTAGCAGGTCTCAGAAGGCTAGCAAAGCTAAGAAGGCTAGCATAGTCCTTCCTGCTAGTGTAGCATCTACAGCTAGCACATCCCCACTGCTAGCAGACTATCTGCAGCTAGTACTGCTCCTGCACTTAGCTCAGCCCCTGCTAGAGTACTCCAGGTTGCCTATGTAGCCTCTACCACCAGCATGTCTCCCACTGCTAGGACTGCCCCTTCAGCTAGCAAGGTCAGTTTCCCCACTGCTAGGACTGCCCCTTCAGCTAGCAAGGTCAGTCTCCCCGCTGCTAGGACTGCCTCTTCAGCTAGCAAGGTCAGTTTCCCCACTGCTAGGACTGCCCCTTCAGCTAGCAAGGTCAGTTTCCCCACTGCTAGGACTGCCCCTTCAGCTAGCAAGGTCAGTCTCCCCGCTGCTAGGACTGCCCCTTCAGCTAGCAAGGTCAGTCTCCCCGCTGCTAGGACTGCCTCTTCAGCTAGCAAGGTCAGTTTCCCCGCTGCTAGGACTGCCCCTTCAGCTAGCAAGGTCAGTCTCCCCGCTGCTAGGACTGCCCCTTCAGCTAGCAAGGTCAGTTTCCCGGGAGCCGCCCCGTCGGTTAACCCCTCTGTCTCGTCCGCTAGAGCCCCTGCTGCTAGCCACCTAGTCCTGTCCGCTAGAGTCCCTACTGCTACCGCCTTAGCCCCGCCGGCTGGTGTAACCCTAGCAGCTAGCACAGGCCCGGCAGCTAGCATATCCCAGGTAGCTAACCCAGTTTCTACTGCCAGTTTAGCCCCTGTTAGGGCAACTCTAGCTGTCCCTGTTCCTCCTCCGGCTCCCGGGGAGACCCCGACGTCTGGTCCGGGTCATGCTCCTGTCCCCGGGGAGTCTCCTGCCTCCGACTCCTCGTCTGGTCCAGCCCGACGCCGTGGTCCACGCCGTGGTCTACGCCGTGGTCAACGCCGTGGTCTGCACCGAGGTCGATCTGCACCTGGAGAGTCGTCTGGTCCAGCCCTGCGCCGTGGTCAACGCCGAGGTCTGCACCGAGGTCGATCTGCATCTGGAGAGTCGTCTGATCCAGCCCGACGCCAAGGTCTGCACCGAGGTCGATCTGCACCTGGAGAGTCGTCTGGTCCAGCCCTGCGCCGTGGTCTACGCTGTGGTCTACGCCGTGGTCAACGCCGAGGTCTGCACCGAGGTCGATCTGCACCTGGAGAGTCGTCTGGTCCAGTCCTGCACCGTGGTCGACGCCGTGGTCAACGCCGAGGTCTGCACCGGGGTCAATCTGCACCTGGAGAGTTGTCTGGTCCAGTCCTGCACCGTGGTCGACACCGTGGTCTGCACCAAGGTCAACGCCGGGAGGGGCTCCCATCCGGGGCCCCGCGCCCGGTCCCAAGATCTCCACCTGGAGTGGTCCCCGTCCGGGGTCCTGCTCTGGGGTCGTCGCCTCCGCCCTTCATCTCCGGGCCCCCTCGTTCGGTCCCGGGGTCTGCACCCGGAGTGGTCCCCGTCCGGGGTCCTGCTCTGGAGTTGTTGCCCTCGCCCCTTTGTTCCGGGCCTCCTCACCGGGCCCCTGCCCCAGTGCCTGGCCTCCGCCGTTGGGCTCCTGTCCCTGTCTCCAGCCCCCCTCACCGGGCCCCTGTCCCCGTCTCCGGCCCCCCTCGCCGGGTCCCTGTCCCCGTCTCCAGCCTCCCTCTCCGGGCCTCTGTCCCTGTCTCCAGCCTCCCTCACCGGGCCCCTGTCCCCGTCTACAGCCCCCCTCATCGGGCCCCTGTCCCTGTCTCCAGCCTCCCTCACCGGGCCCCTGTCCCCGTCTCCAGCCTCCCTCACCGGTCCTCTGTCCCCGTCTCCAGTCCCCCTCTCCGGTCCTCTGTCCCCGTCTCCAGCCTCCCTCACCGGGCCCCTGTCCCAGTCTCCAGCCCCCCTCACATGTGTTCCCCTTGTATTTGTTATCGGTCCTGTGTGCTCCCCAGTATGTTCCTGTTTAGTAATCAGTGTGATTACTCCTCCTATATATTCTGTGCTGTCAGAACATTATTATACCATTGTGGTTGTGATTCAGCACCCTTCCGTGTTGTCTCTAATTCGTACCCTTTGTTATATAATCATTATCTGCCAGCTTAGGCTGTGGTACTCGTCTTTATTGTTTTGTTGTTGTAGTTGTACTCCAAAGAAGTGAAGTAAAGCCTCTTCTCAACTACACCCCGCTTGTGTCCTGCCTCTCTCTCATTCCTGTATTGCGCCTGGGTCCACACACCAACAACCAGATTCTTACAGTACTGGGGCGTGCAAATAATGATTAAGTGTTAGTACGCTAATATTACACTATTGGCAGTAGTAAAACTTATTAAACGGTGAAGTAATATCATCAGGCTTTCAAATGGGTAGCATTACAGGCCCTTTCGTAAAATGATGATAATAATGATGATAATGATAATAATAATATTATAGCAATTACAGGCCTTTCCTCACAAATGAGGATAGTGGCGGTGATGACGGTGACGTAATATCATCAGGCTTTCAGAGAAGCAGCATTACAGGCATTTCGTAAAATGATGATAATAATGATGGTAATGATAATAATAATATTATTGTTATTATAGGCAATAAGAGTTCTCCCAGACATACATTCGGTTTATTACAAACAAAGAAGAGGTTAACAACTCTTCTATGCTTACATTTCATATCAACTGGATATAACTAAACTAGTGACTATGAAGTAAGCTTGACAGAAATAGTAATTGACCCGAGAACTTGGGGGATATCGGGCGGCCAAAGGGTTATATCTCAAGTAAGTGATCTGAGATAGATAAGAGACATCCCATCGGCATTCAACATGGCGTCCCTGAGTTAGGGCTGAGATCGGTATGAGATAACAGCCAAAATAAAATAAAATAGAAATATTGAAAACGGAGAACCCTGAAATGAACAAATTACAAAAGTGAGTTTAAACCTTACTTGAATGTGCTCTTACCAGCACCTAGGGAGCTAAAACCTTCCGCTTTAGAATACACCAGACAAAGGATATTGATCTGTATGGCCCTCAGTGGAAAGCAGTGGCAAATTAAAAGGCATCTGCGTAGTGGGGGCATTGCTGGTGGAGCGGTTGAAGCAGCAAAATTGGATTAAAGAAAAAGAAAGTAAAGAAAACCCTCTCTCTAAAATGTCTGGCAGTTTAGAGAGACATCAGCGCAGCCATACAGGCTGGCATTGCCGGCTAACGAGCCAGTGCTAACTGGAGGCTACCTAGCCAGAGTCCACAGGAGCGCCGGCTAACGAGCCAGTGCTAACTGGAGGCTACCTAGCCGGAGTCCACAGGAGCGCCGGCTAACGAGCCAGTGCTAACTGGAGGCTACCTAACCGGTGTCCACAGGAGCGCCGGCTAACGAGCCAGTGCTAACTGGAGGCTACCTAGCCAGAGTCCACAGGAGCGCCGGCTAACGAGCCAGTGCTAACTGGAGGCTACCTAGCCAGAGTCCACAGGAGCGCCGGCTAACGAGCCAGTGCTAACTGGAGGCTACATAGCCCGAGTCTACAGGAGCGCCGGCTAACGAGCCAGTGCTAACAACAGGCTACCTAGCCCGAGACTACAGGAGGCTACATAGCCCGAGTCTACAGGAGCGCCGGCTAACGAGCCAGTGCTAACAACAGGCTACCTAGCCTGAGACTACAGGAGGCTACATAGCCCGAGTCTACAGGAGCACCGGCTAACAAGCCAGTGCTAACAGGAAGTGAACTGGCCCTAGCCAGACAAGAGCTAACTAGCTCACAACAGGCTAACTAGCCAAGAGTGAATTGATGGCTAACTAGCCAAGAGTTAACTAGCTCACAACAGGCTAACAAGCCAGGAGCTAATTGATGGCTAACTAGCCAAAAGTGAATTGATGGCTAACTAGCCAAGAGCTAACTAGCTCACAACAGGCTAACAAGCCAGGAGCGAATTGATGGCTAACTAGCCAAAAGTGAATTGATGGCTAACTAGCCAAGAGCTAACTAGCTCACAACAGGCTAACAAGCCAGGAGCTAATTGATGGCTAACTAGCCAAAAGTGAATTGATGGCTAACTAGCCAAGAGCTAACTAGCTCACAACAGCCGGCTATCAAGCCAGAGCTAACAGTGCTAACTGGAAGCTACCTAGCCAGACAAGAGCTAACTAGCTCACCACCGGCTAACAAGCCAGTACTAACAGGAAGTGAACTGGCCCTAGCCAGACAAGAGCTAACTAGCTCACCACCGGCTAACGAGCCAGTGCTAACAGGAAGTGAACTGGCCCTAGCCAGACCAGAGCTAACTAGCTCACAACAGCCGGCTATCAAGCCAGAGCTAACAGTGCTAACTGGAAGCTACCTAGCCAGACAAGAGCTAACTAGCTCACCACCGGCTAACGAGCCAGTGCTAACAGGAAGTGAACTGGCCCTAGCCAGACAAGAGCTAACTAGCTCACAACAGGCTAACTAGCCAAGAGTGAATTGATGGCTAACTAGCCAAGAGTTAACTAGCTCACAACAGGCTAACAAGCCAGGAGCTAATTGATGGCTAACTAGCCAAAAGTGAATTGATGGCTAACTAGCCAAGAGCTAACTAGCTCACAACAGGCTAACAAGCCAGGAGCTAATTTATGGCTAACTAGCCAAAAGTGAATTGATGGCTAACTAGCCAAGAGCTAACTAGCTCACAACAGGCTAACAAGCCAGGAGCTAATTGATGGCTAACTAGCCAAAAGTGAATTGATGGCTAACTAGCCAAGAGCTAACTAGCTCACAACAGGCTAACAAGCCAGGAGCTAATTGATGGCTAACTAGCCAAAAGTGAACTGATGGCTAACTAGCCAAGAGCTAACTAGCTCATAACAGGAGGCTACCAAGCCAGAGCTAACAGAAGCTAACAGGAGGCTACCAAGCCAGAGTTAACAGAAGTTAACAGAAGCTAACAGGAGGCTACCAAGCCAGAGTTAACAGAAGTTAACAGAAGCTAACAGGAGGCTACCAAGCCAGAGTTAACAGAAGTTAACAGAAGCTAATTGGAGGCTAACTAGCCAGCAGCTCGCTAGTTGCTGCGGACATGGGAGCTGTAACAGATGATGAAATCATTCGGAAACGTCTTCTTATTGACAGAGACGGAGCTGGAGACGACCGGCGCATCAATATGCTCCTGAAGAGCTTTACAAAATGGTGCAACGCGCCCGGCACCCCGGAGGAAGCATTTACACAGAACCAGAAGTTGCTAGGCATGCTGTCTCAATGTGAACACTCAATGGGGAAGACTTTACTGGTTCATGACATGAATCTTCGGGAAATGGAGAACTATGAGAAAATATACGCTGACATAGAAAAAAGAATCACATCTGCACATGAGAAGATATCAGAATGCAAGAAGCTAGCTCAAGAGAAGCTAGCCCAGGAAATGCTAGTGCAACAGACGCTAGCTCAGGAGGAGCTGGCGCAGCGGATGCTAGCTCAAGAGAAGCTGGCACAAGAGATGCTAGCACGGAAGACGCTAGCACAGCAGATGCTAGTGCAACAGACGCTAGCTCAGGAGGAGCTGGCGCAGCAGATGCTAGCTCAAGAGAAGCTAGCACAAGAGATGCTAGCACGGAAGACGCTAGCACAGCAGATGCTAGTGCAACAGACGCTAGCTCAGGAGGAGCTGGCACAGCAGATGCTAGCTCAAGAGAAGCTAGCACAAGAGATGCTAGCACGGAAGATGCTAGCACAGCAGATGCTAGTGCAACAGACGCTAGCTCAGGAGGAGCTGGCGCAGCAGATGCTAGCTCAAGAGAAGCTAGCACAAGAAATGCTAGCACGGAAGACGCTAGCACAGCAGATGCTAGTGCAACAGACGCTAGCTCAGGAGGAGCTGGCGCAGCAGATGCTAGCTCAAGAGAAGCTAGCACAAGAGATGCTAGCACGGAAGATGCTAGCACAGCAGATGCTAGTGCAACAGACGCTAGCTCAGGAGGAGCTGGCGCAACAGACGCTAGCTCAGGAGAAGCTAGCACAAGAGATGCTAGCTCAAAATAAGCTGGCACAGGTAGCTCAGAAGAAACTGGCATACAGAAACCAGACATGGTTTGGTCCCTCGGGAACACCAGGGGAAGCAGTGAGTCACTCAGACCAGAGGGCTCAAATTACGTGGCCCCGGTCAGGACAAGGGAGGATATATGAGGAAACACCAGATACTCTGCCTCCAAGCCCGGAGAAAGATGGCTCAGGGGGTTTCACTAACCCTGAAAGCCCTGAGCTCCACTCTACCTGTGCAAGACACACCCAGATGGGGGTAGCACAGGAACACGGTCAAGACCCAGGAGTTGGTCACCATCAGGGACAGATCCTGAATGCACCATGCCTCATAGAAACAGGCCGAACACTGCCTGCTCCCACTTCCATGTATATGGATAAGAGGGCTCCGCCCTCAATGAGAGTTCCCTCTGGACACGAAATGGGGGAATTTACACTAAAAAAATCCCTAAACCTGGAACAAGAGAGAAACCTTACTGCTGTGACCAGTGCGGACAGACCTTCACGGAGAAGGCATACCTTAAACAACACCACATGGTTCACACAGGAGAGAAACCTTACTGTTGTGAAGGGCCAGATTAAACTGAGAATCTACCTTTATTGTTTGATATACTTTGTATATTATTTATATATATACACGGAGTATCCCTTTACCTGCGTTCAAACCAGAGTAATATTCACTCTCCTTATTGGACAGCGCCCCCAGGCGCCAGCGCGCAGACCCCCAACGGCAGGTTCAAAGACAAGTTCAGGCATGTCAGGACATGCCCGGAGTCAGCGTATTGATACCAGACAAAGACTGCGGTTTGGGACTAGATATTCACTTAAGTATAAATACAGCGCAAGGTGCGCACACCAGTAGTTCAGTTACGTTCAGTACCTTACCCCACCTTCATCACGAGTCAACGTGCAGTGAAGTGAGCAACCTTGCGTCTAACAGAGCATTGAGAACCACGTGCGAATAGAATAGTAAAGTGTCAGAGTTTAATGCAGTAACGTCGAGTTCGACCTAATCTAATGTGAAGTAAATAGTCGTTCATTTATTGTATATCGTGCGGCCACAGTTCGTTCGTGTGTAGCATTACCCCGCGGTTCGTCGTGTCTTTAGCTAGTGTACTTAGCCAGGGTGTGTGGCCTAAATACGTCGCCCACACCCGAGGAGTCCTAGGCGGAGAACCGTTGGACATGTACACAGGAGAATCGGCGTCGGCGATTGCAGAACCATTACTGGTTGGATTATATTGATTTGGAACGTGGTACCCGGAGAAGAGCATCGTTGATTTCCACTATCGTTTGGGATTCAACCTCGTGAGGATTACAACTCGGGCTGGCCTCGTGGATGGAGGCTGGCTAGCTGTCATAAATGCTATCGAGCATTTGGATTACAATTATTGCTTTGCTGCTAATCAAGGGAGTTTACAAGGACCGACTCCTGTACCTGGAGTCTCTTTATTCCTCATTGAATCAGACGGAGTACCCGAACATTCCTCTACCCTCCAGGCCTTACACCCCCGGAGGGAACCCATTGTCTCCAGGCGGTACCAGTGTTGCCCTATATAGTTGCTACTATACGACAGGTGGTGTCAACTTAGACCCATCGTAGGATTCCTGCTATTCTTAGTGACTCATGCTATTGACTGACTTTACGCATATTCTTCGCCATACAAGCGCAACCCTAATTCTCATTCTGTAACCTAACGTTGCCTAATAATAATAAATTACCCTCAAATACTATTTCTTTGTCAATGCCGTGTTCTTGTGGGTGTTCACCATCTATATTTGATGTACTGTCTGGCCAGTAATTAAAGTACATAACTAGCAGTGGTTTAATCTATCACAATCTTTAATACAGTCAGGGTTTTGTAACCCCTCAGTTACACTTACGGTTGTGGCCAGTGTGGGAAGAGCTTCCAGAAAAAGGCATACCTTGAACGACACAACTTGGTACACACAGGAGAGAAACCTTACTGCTGTGGCCAGTGTGGGAAGAGCTTCCAGAAAAAGTCAGAACTTAAAACACACAGATGGCGGAAACAGCCATGCGAGGTGCCAACTTGCTTAACGGGAGCAGTAAGGGGTTATGTGTCTTGCTCAAGGACACTTCGACACACTACCTGGGACGACGGGTTCCTAAAGGCCCGGAAGGAAAAACATCAATAGTATCCTTACCTTCTGGGGCCCTGACACATGACACTCGAGCAAGTGCAAACTGCACTTGACATTCAGCTCATCTGTCGAGAGGAATAATATATAGTGTTATTGTCATTTAGGAAGAAACATGACATAGAATACTACATTCATTTTGTATACATTTTAAGTATACTATGTAAAGATGTCTGTCTTTTCTCTAAAACCAGAGTAAAGAGGACGAAAAAACTTGTAATCTATTTCATTCAAGGCAAAGGGGATTTCCTGACAGTAACTATTTTGGTAGGTTACACCCGTACCAACCATATCAGCTGCATGAGATGTACACTCACCAGCACCTATGGATAAAAATTGAGACTCCGCAAACTCTCATCAAGCTTAGCACCTTGACGCGGGGGGACAGAGCGAGCATCAGGGTCTCTATATCCGACGGATATATCAGATTTGTGGGGACTTGGAAGCTTCAGCATACAGGACACTGTGGTGCTTAGGCGGCCAAGTCACTGGTTTATAGGTCTGTCGAAACGGATCAGAGGTTCTGGGGCTTAGAACATCCGAGAGTTGGGCTTTATACTATTTAAATAGGTATTAACAGCCGAAAAAATATGAACTAAAATGACTGCTGTCAGGTGCCTCTGAAGTAACATAATGTTTACTTAAAGTCAAAACCTTAAGTGGAAAGCTCCACTTGCGACTAGAAACCTGAAATAAAATGCTTAAGGTCATACTCGAGTAGAAAGCTCTACTCTGGAATATCACACTTCAATAGAAAGCTCTATTTTGTGATTAAAGTAACATTTACTCGCGACTAAAAGGTAACATAATGTTTACTTAAAGTCAAAACCTAAAGTGGAAAGCTCCACTTGCGACTAGAAACCTGAAATAAAAGGCTTAAGGTCATACTCGAGTAGAAAGCTCTACTCGGGAATATCACACTTCAATAGAAAGCTCTATTTTGTGATTAAAGTAACGTTTACTCGCGACTAAAAGGTAACGTAATGTTTACTTAAAGTCAAAACCTAAAGTGGAAAGCTCCACTTGCGACTAGAAACCTGAAATAAAAGGCTTAAGGTCATACTCGAGTAGAAAGCTCTACTCGGGAATATCACACTTCAATAGAAAGCTCTATTTTGTGATTAAAGTAACGTTTACTCGCAACTAAAAGGTAACGTAATGTTTACTTAAAGTCAAAACCTAAAGTGGAAAGCTCCACTTGTGACTAGAAACCTGAAATAAAAGGCTTAAGGTCATACTCGAGTAGAAAGCTCTACTCGGGAATATCACACTTCAATAGAAAGCTCTACTTTGTGATTAAAGTAACGTTTACTCGCGACTAAAAGGTAACGTAATGTTTACTTAAAGTCAAAACCTAAAGTGGAAAGCTCCACTTGCGACTAGAAACCTGAAATAAAAGGCTTAAGGTCATACTCTAGTAGAAAGCTCTACTCGGGAATATCACACTTCAATAGAAAGCTCTATTTTGTGATTAAAGTAACGTTTACTCGCGACTAAAAGGTAACGTAATGTTTACTTGAAGTCAAAACCTAAAGTGGAAAGCTCTACTTGCGACTATTCCCCAGGGGAAGGATCCGTCTCTCGCACTTCAGTAGAAAGCTCTACTTTGTGATCTGTAGAGCCCCTGAAACCAGGCAAGGCAGTAATCACTGAGTGTGATTATGATGTGTTTCACGCGGAGAAAATTGTCCATGTGACACTAAGCCAATACCAATACAAGGAGGTACAGTCCTCACAAAAGAACTGGGACAAACTGGTGTCCCGTATGAAGGAACTACTGCAAAGAAGAGAAATCTATGCTGGCCATGGTACCAAGGACATGCCCTATCAACTAGCCATAAACCTAATGTGGGGCAGGTCTCGAGGATATGGCCAAAGAGGCATATGGTTGGGAGAAGCAGTGATCAGCGCGATCTCAAGCATAAGGAGTACAGAGCACAAGGAGATCTGTCTCATGGTGGAACCTAAGGACCATGAGGCAATAACCCCGGCCTTGGATAAAGCAGGGGAGGGTGAGGAAGACGAGGACGATGAGCCTGCATCAGTACCTCTCACTCCCCCTCCGAACCCTAAGGGGTCAGGAACCGTCCCCAGGAAGGAAAGGTCCAATTCCCAGAACTCCTCCCGAACAACGGGGAGAGGGAGATCATCCACACCAAGGAGACCGACAGTACAGTTCGGACCTGAAGGATCAGAACCTGCCCTATCTCAGGCCAGGAGCATTCTTAGACGGGGGGGGGGGGGGGGCTGTTCCCCCGGAGTCGGTGGACGACGCAGCAAGTAGCAAACAGGAGTATACTGATCCAGATCAGAACTCAGAAATGGAGGAAGACCGGGATAGGTCAAGCTCCAGAGCATCCTCAGGGTCCTCATCTAGGTCAAGATCTAGGGAGAGAGTTCGGTACCCAAGGGACGAACCTCCTAGACCTCGGAACAAGAGAGCGAAACCGGCCAAACTGAGACCTATCAGCAAGGGACCTTCTCTGAAAGCTCTCCTGGAGCTCAGGATTGGAGGACGTCTCCGACGAAGGTGAAGGAGAATGGGCAGGCGATGAAACAGGGGATATTATGCCCGCATATCCTGTGACATGGAGACAGAGAGACATCGGCCTGGACCCAAGTTACAGGGCGACAAGAGCCCTGAATGGACCTGAAAGAGAGAAAAGAAAGTAGTCCTCTGTGGACTATATCTGTGATGTCCTGCATGGCCTACGGACAAGGTCACACGACCAGGCCAACCACACTTCAACACACTGCTGCTACAATTCTCGGGGACCCGTGGGGTCGCCCGAGAAGTGACAATTCGACCTACCTCAAACTACGGGAGAGATCCAAGAGGTCAGAGGGGGTGACCATAAGAACCATGATATTGTGTTCTTCAGACGACAACAACTGGGTGCATTGGCCGGGAACAACAGATGCAAGTCTTCCCGCCGGCTACCAAGCAACGACGTGGCCCCTATCCTGTTGGGCCGTCCAGCCAGAGAACAACAGATGCAAGTCTTCCCGCCGGCTACCAGGGTACCAGGGAACCAAGATGACAGAGGGGGTGTGGAGAGTCACAGCCACGTGACCCCGCAATTGCCATCTCGTCCCCCCGTACAGACGCTATTAAGACAGTGGAAAATGACAGAACAAGATAACAGAGGGGGTGTTGAGAGTCACAGCCAACTAGTGACACTGGTTATTATGACATCCTGTTCTCTCTGTCAATTGTAGGATGTAAAAGATTAAGCATATGTTTATTATATATGATTATGGGGAATGTCTGTATATTCTTCCTCCCACTTGTGTAAAACTGTGAGAACTATGGACTGTGGACTCTGGAACAGTAACTTGTGCACACTACAATATCTTGTGTAATCCTGGAGAATGGAATAGGCCTCTGATATGATGGATGTCTTTTTGTATTCTTATATAACCTGTATAACTATATACACTATAAAATATACTACAATTAATGGAATATGCACAGTATATGCACAGTCAGTCAGCACAGTCTCTTCAGTCTCTTCGCTTACAGTTCTGTGAAGACAAGAATGTAACCTTGGAGCAGAGGAGCCTCCAGAATTAACCCTTGCCTGTCTTGTCAGAAGAGAGAGCCATCATACACTTTAAAAAAACCACATGTATGATGTACTATTATGATTATGATGTAAATGATTATGTATATATATATCTGTATATGTATATATAGGCGTGTTAGGCTATTCATGCTAAGAAGGACCATGTACTGTATATTATTATATTATATATCTTTTTCTCTGTGCTATGGAGCAGGAATGTGTAGGGAGGCGGTCACAGAGCGTTTGACCTTGACAGTGGGTAAGGAGACAGAGAAAGCCGGCACCCATAGCAGATGGAGTTCTGGGGGGTTTCCCAGCACAGAGACAAAAGGAGGAGTTCATCCTTGCGGAATGTGTTATGTGTTGAACGTTGATTGGCTAGTGGAGTGACATCACTGTGACATCACTGTTTTTGGACCAATAGCAAAGAGGTCTTGATATGATATATAAATGACTGCTCCAGCTTCGAGAGCTCAGATTTTCAGCTTGTCAGATTTTCCATTTTTTACTTCAAGACACCATTCTTATAGCTACAGATACCGTTGAGCATTGTAAGGAACGAGTCCCCAGGACAAAGCTTTGTTTTTTAGCTCATTTGCTCATTTGCTCTAAATGACAAAGAGAGTTTTTGCTATGCTAGAGAAGAGATGTTTTGTTTTATAATTCTTTTAACTGAATTGGACATTTCCAATACAGTCTCTTTTGTAAACTTGCTTTTTCTAAATAAAATAACTTTGTTTAAATACTTATTGAATTCGTGGACTGCTTTCTACCGCAATGGGCCACGATGCTGGCCGCGCCTTGCATTCCTCTGAGGTGACTATGTTCGGGTAGCCTGAATTACAGATTGAATCAATTGCTGGTTAATGCTTTTCAGCTAAAGTTATTTAAAGGATATATATATACATATGGCAATGTTTGTTGTTTGCGGGTTCCGGTATCTCTGTGTTCGACGGACTCTGTCAAGTTTGTGGGAAACAGATGGTCTAGTCACTGCAGGACTGGATGATCGGTGCCACGGACGGATGGGCCTGTCAGATTGATAAGGGGTACTGGGGCGTGCAAATAATGATTAAGTGTTAGTACGCTAATATTACACTATTGCCAGTAGTAAAACTTATTAAACGGTGAAGTAATATCATCAGGCTTTCAAATGGGTAGCATTACAGGCCCTTTCGTAAAATGATGATAATAATGATGATAATGATAATAATAATAATATTATAGCAATTACAGGCCTTTCCTCACAAATGAGGATAGTGGCGGTGATGACGGTGACGTAATATCATCAGGCTTTCAGAGAAGCAGCATTACAGGCATTTCGTAAAATGATGATAATAATGATGGTAATGATAATAATAATATTATTGTTATTATAGGCAATAAGAGTTCTCCCAGACATACATTCGGTTTATTACAAACAAAGAAGAGGTTAACAACTCTTCTATGCTTACATTTCATATCAACTGGATATAACTAAACTAGTGACTATGAAGTAAGCTTGACAGAAATAGTAATTGACCCGAGAACTTAGTGAGTTTAGCACCTCGCTGGGGGATATCGGGCGGCCAAAGGGTTATATCTCAAGTAAGTGATCTGAGATAGATAAGAGACATCCCATCTGCATTCAACAACTTGCTATGCTTATTTTATTTCATACTTATCTTTTGTCTAGCACAGTCTCTGGAGCGTAACAGAAAGAGGCATTTTGTATAGAATTATTCTGTACTTCTGTATGACAACTATTAAAGAAACTTGAAACTTGAAACTTGGAGGTATATTATATTATTTAATTCTTATAAAACGTTTAGCTCAAATCTGATTGGTTCATAGCCGTGGTAGATTGAGCATAATCCACAGCTATGATTCTAATTCCTTTTCACAAAATCATGGTTTAATCGGTATCACTCCGCGTCTGAGGAAAAAACTCTTAGCATTGTTAAATGAGACGGTCTGGTCTATGGAGGAGACTGGGCTGACACCTGCAGATAGACTACCGCAACACTTCCAGTATTCTGAAATCATGGGAGAGAGAGCGGGGGGAGAAAATTAATGAATGTAGATGAGAGCCTTGTCATTAAGTTGTTGTAGCTACGGCTGTGGGGGTGCTGGAGACATGATCCAATAGACTTTTATATACCTGAGTCTGAGTCCTGAACACGGAGAGACCAATCCCAAATCGATCGCCACTTTCTCGGCCGAGCTACAGTATAGTCACTTTCTCGCACCTACTCCTCAACTCTGCATGCGCATATTGCCCATGGAGTCTCTCTGGATTGTCCAGAGATCTAGGTTTATCAATCTACAACCACTTAAATGAGATCAATGTTCTTACATTTGAAAATAATAGGGAAAAAAAGTGAATAGAACAAGACAATGCAAAACTACAATCTAATCTACGAATTCCAATCTGGCTTCAGAACGTCCCACTCCACTGACACATGCCTCCTCTATTTGAACAACCACATCAAACAAGAGGTGGATGCGTGCAAATACTGCGGCATGGTCATGCTGGACCTACAAAAGGCCTTCGACACTGTCAATCACTCCATTCTGATTGACAAGCTAAAAGCAATTGGTTTTGATAGTTTATCAGTGAGCTGGATGCAATCCTACCTGGAGGGGAAAGAACAGATGGTAGAGGTAAACGGTACTCTATCCCCCCCCCCCCTCACAGTGAGCTGTGGTGTTCCACAAGGAAGCATACTAGGACCGCTACTGTTCCTAATTTATGCAAATTACATGTCGTCAGTGTAGGATAATAATAGTATTCAAATAGGAATAGAGTCAAATGACTTGCTCACTCAGAGGGTCCAGGTAATAAGGTTTATTAACCAGATCAAATCAAATCATTACAACAATAGAGAATATGGCTGGAGATCTTACCTAAACAGACCAGCTCCGTCAGTCAGGTAAAAAGATCCCCCTCCCCAGTTGGGAGAGCGGTTAAGTACCAGGTGAACAATGGGGGGGGGGAGGAAGGGGAGGAGGGGAAGGGGGCGTAGTTTCTACATAGGTTAAGAGATATTGGCAATATATTCCACAGTTGGGTCCTTTTCTCTTTTATAATGTGACTGGGACAAGTATTAAAATTATAAACTTGTTGTGACCTATTTTGGTCATATGGTCAATGAATGACACAGTTTAAAGGAATGAAAAGAAATATAAAATAGTAAACACATGAGATGAAAAGAAATATAACATGAATTAATAAATGAGATAACTTGGTGAAATATGAAATAAACAATTAAAGGAATGAAAGTAAATATAAAATGAATTAATAAATGAGATAAATATAAAATAAACAATTAAAGGAATGAAAGTAATTATAAAATGAGTTATAATTTAAATGTCAGTATTTATACAGTGTGGGTTAAGATCTATGTGTATTTTTAGGGTTGTGAATATCGTCCCTTTTACTTTTTACTTGATGGCAACACTTTTTACTTTAGTATATACGCTGTCATCTGGCTATGACCATCAGGTCAATGGTAAAATATAAAATCATTTAAAGGTTGGCAAAGAGATATAAACGTGAATGAAAGAAATATAAAATGAATTAAAATAGTAACCATTGAGATAAAATGGTAAAATATACATCATTTAAAGGTTGGATAACGAACTGAAAAGAACTATAAAATGAATTAAAATAGTAAACAATGAGATAAAACGGTAAAACATGGTAAAATATAAATCATTTAAAGGTTGGATAAAACATGAATGGAATAGGACTTAATGCAAATATGACCATCAGCTCAGTGAATGACACAATTTACAGGAATGTTAAAGAAATGAAAAGAAATATAAAATGAATTAAAATAGTAAACAATGAGATAAAACGGTAAAACATGGTAAAATATAAATCATTTAAAGGTTGGATAAAACATGAATGAAATAGGACTTAATGCAAATATGACCATCAGCTCAGTGGATGACACAATTTACAGGAATGTTAAAGAAATGAAAAGAAATATAAAATGAATTAAAATAGTAAACAATGAGATAAAACGGTAAAACATGGTAAAATATAAATCATTTAAAGGTTGAATAAAACATGAATGGAATAGGACTTAATGCAAATATGACCATCAGCTCAGTGAATGACACAATTTACAGGAATGTTAAAGAAATGAAAAGAAATATAAAATGAATTAAAATAGTAAAGTTTAGAGGTTCTGCATTGTGGATTCTAGTGCGTATCTGTGGAAGTATGGTGCGAGGGGGTTGGTGGGTTCGTTTTGCATTTCTTCTCTCATGGTCGTGGCGATCATCATGGTTATCGGGGGGGGTTGGCTTGTGCAGAGTACTTTTGTGATGTATCCAACTCCGAATTTTATAGCATGCACACACACTACTAGGATAACAAATATTATTACTGCATACATAATGTACCGAACTACCACTGCTCCTATTGTACCAAGTTTCTCGGTCATCCAATCGGACATGGTATACGTTGGGGGGATGTGTGCGGCTCTGGAGATGTTGTGCAGGTGTTCAATGATTCTTGGTATAGTCATGTTGTCGTTTGCAGGTATGTAGACACAGCATTCTTGACCGATTAGTTTACATGTTCCTCCAGTACTAGATAGCAGGAAGTCCAGCGCTGCTCTGTTCTGCAATGTCATCAATCTGACTGATGTCAGTTCATTGCTGACGAGTGACAGTCCTTCAGCATCTGTGTTGGCTAAGTCTTCTATCAGTGTGGATAGGTCTGCGATTTGATCTAGGGCTGACATCACACCATAGGAGGGGATTAGTGCTCTGAAAAAGTCACATGTATTGCAGGCCCGGTCATGTGTGTGGAAGTAATTTGCGTGGCGTGTCTTTCTAGTCAGTGGGTGTTGTGGTAGGGTCGGTGTCACTCTCATGGCTGGCACTAAATATCCTAATGCACATGTGCCTTTCCATCCGGGTGGAAGGGACGGGTAAGCTTTTGCGCCACATATCCAGTAGGTCCCAGGCGGGGCTGGTGCTGTCGTTCGTTGTGTGCTTTGGGGGGTGGTGGGGGGTTCTTTGGTTGTAGGTTTCAGTGGTGTCTTTACAGGGTAGATGTTGTCCCAGGGTGGTGTTAATCTTTGTTGGCGGATGGGGTAGATATTGTCTCTGGTCCGGGGGGATATCGTTCTTCGTTTGCGGGTCGCCTGGGGCACTTCACAATGTTCCAACACCCCGACATTCTTTCCCCAACCCTTTTGAGACACACAATCTGTAAACTTCACTGGGGTAATAGAAACTGGTATTCCATTAGTATCATGACTTTGTCGAATCTTCATGTTTGATTTTGTGCAGCTTTCAGCTGTCCCTGTGGACTTGTTTAGAGAGGCTTTGTGGCATTCTGTTAGTGGGAGGCCCATTAACGGAAATCCATCTTCGGTAGAATGGGGTATTAAGCCACATACATAGCAATTTGATTGGTTAGCAAAATGTGCGACTGCTTGGCTTAGCTTTAAATATAGGTTGTTGCGGTGACTGTTAACATATCTTTTGGTGCGTTCAACTGCTTTCCCCTTACCGCCCTTAAACCCATTGGTCCATGATTGAGGTTCGTCCAGTGTCGCCCACACAATGCATCCCGCTATGCCACATGCGATGATTAAGCAGTTCCAGTTGGTGGTCATTTTTCCTATTGTTATTGGTCTCATGGTAGATTTGCCCTTTTGCAGTGGGATGCGTGGATCCAGGATGCTTTTCCGTCGCACTTTACTGCCGTGTCCGTTACTAGCAGCACCTGAAATGGACCAGACCATCTGGGGTTTAGTTTACTTTTTCTTTTGAACACCATTATATATACATAGTCACCTGGGTTCAATCCATGACATGGTGTTGTTGGTGGTTGTGGTTGTGCCTGCCTCACTAAGGGGTGGAGTCTCTTCATCTGGGCACACAAAGCTTTGTAATAGTTAATAGCAATTTCGTCTGCTAGCAATAACTGGACTTGTGATAACGGGGGAAGCATTGTGGTTGGTGCCGACATTGGACGTCCAAATAATATCTCGTGAGGTGACAATCCTGTTCCTCTGTTTGGCATTGATCTCATTTGCATTAATACTAAGGGGAGGGCGTCGGGCCATTTAAGGCCTGTCTCTGTACATGTCTTAGCTAGACGGTTCTTGATGGTTGAGTTTTGTCTTTCTACCGCACCTGCACTTTCAGGGTGGTAGGGTGTGTGCAGGTGTATTTTCATGCCTAATGCGGTAGATAAGTTGTTTATCAGTTGTGCCGTAAAGTGCGTACCTCTGTCTGAATTTATGGAGTGTGGACACCCGAATCTTGGAATTATTTCTCTGACTAATACCTTAGCTACTGCTTGAGCGTCGTTGCGTCTGCATGGGAAGACTTCGACCGATTTAGAGAACATATCTCAAGTTTCTCAAGTTTCAAGTTTCTTTAATAGTTGTCATACAGAAGTACAGAATACTTTCATACAAAATGCTTCTTACTGTTACGCTCCAGAGACTGTGCTAGACAAGATAGTATCAAATAACATAGTGCATGTAATTTAGAAGAAGAAAATGAGGTCACAGTGTTCGGTATAGACATATGTACAATGTTCTTATTTACCATATAATAATATACAATACTATGCAGTGTACTAATGTACAGTACTATATAGTGCAAAGCAGAAATGGGATGAGGTACAATTTAGGTACAATTTACAGTAAGGTGTACGAGTTGTAGTTCAATCCTTCATCAATAAATATAAAGTGTGGGGAGTGGGTGCTACAGTGTGTTTGTTTAAAGTGGGTGTGTGCTATAAAGTGTGTGGAGTGGGTGCTACAGTGTGTTTGTTTAAAGTGAGTGTGTGCGTGTGGATGTGTGTGCTATGTGCGTTTGGTGGTTGTTGTTGTGTAGTGTTCATTGTTCGTTTAGCAGCCTGATGGCCTGGGGATAGAAGCTTCTTCTGAGTCTTTTTGTGCTCGCCTTGAGACTCCGGTATCGCTTGCCTGACCGCAGCAGTTCAAAGAGGCAGTTGTTCGGGTGACTGGAGTCTTTAATGATTCTCTTAGCCTTGCCCTTGCAACGCTTGTTGTAAATGTTCTGGAGGGTGGGGAGCCCCCCTCCAATTGTGCGTTCGGCTGAACGTGTCACTCTTTGTAGTCTGCTTCGGTCTTGTGCAGTGCTATTCCCAAACCAGGAGGTGATGTTGCCGGTCAAGATGCTCTCTATTGTACATGAGTAGAAGTTCTTAAGGATCTTCTGACTGACTTGGAACTTCCTTAGGCGCCTGAGGAAGTAGAGGCGTTGTCGTGCCTTCTTCACAACACTGTCAATGTGTGTGGTCCATGTCAAGTCCTCGGATATGTAGGCTCCGAGGTACTTAAAGCTGTTGACTCTCTCAACCGGTGCCCCGTCGATGCTGAGGGGGCTGTAGTCCTTGACCCCCGACCTCCTGAAGTCCACAATCATCTCCTTTGTTTTGCTGACGTTCAGGGAGAGGCTGTTTTCCTGGCACCATCCCGCCAGGACCTTGACCTCTTCCAGGTAGGCCCTCTCGTCGTTGGCAGAGATCAGGCCCACCACCACTGTGTCGTCAGCAAATTTGATGATTGTATTGCTACTCCGCTGAGCCACACAGTCGTGTGTGTACAGGGAGTAGAGGAGGGGACTCAGAACACAGCCCTGGGGGGCCCCTATGTTGAGGGTGATGGATGAGGAGGTGCAGTTGCCTGCTCTCACCACCTGGGGTCTGCCAGTCAGGAAGTCCAAGACCCACTGGCAGAGGTCATAGTTCAAGCCCAGGTCCCTGAGCTTGGCTATGAGTATGGAGGGGACTATGGTATTGAATGCCGAGCTGTAGTCGATGAATAGCATTCTCACATAGTTCCCCTGCCTCTTGTCCAGGTGTGATGCTGCTGTGTGCAGCACATGGGCTATGGCGTCCTCCGTGGACCTGTTGGGGTCTACTATCTACTATCTACTAAGACTAGCGCGTACTGGTATCCCATGCTTTTTTCTAATTGGATGAAATCCATTTGGATGTTAACAAATGGTCCCCAAGGTGGTGGGTGGGCGCCACGTCTAGTCTTTATAGCTTTACCTATATTGTGTTGATTGCATACAACACATCTTGAGCAGTATTGGTGAGCTAAACTGGTGATGCCTGGCGCGTGCCACTGTGAAGTGATACTGCCCACCATTGCGAATTTTGACACGTGGCTAAGTCCATGTGCTAATCTTACTAACAGGGGAAGGAGTTGTTTTGGAGCTACAACTCTACCGTCAGCATGTTTCCAAATGCCGTCTGGCATTTTGGAACAACCTGCTGACGTCCATACTGGCCACTCAGATGTCGCCTCTGCCTGTAATGAAACGACATTATCAAAAGTGGGAGTATTATCATTGGCGATTGTGATAGCCATTTGTTTTACCAACAGGGAAGGGACGGTCGCTGCCCTTTTGGCACAGTGATCGCTCTGGCGTTTCCCTTTGCAACCAGAGAAGGAGAAGAAGAATGTGCAACACATTTTACAACAGCCAATAGCTTAGGAAGTAAACACGCCTCTAGTAGGTTAGTGACTAATACAGCATGTTTGATGGGAATGCCTGATGTCTTAATGAACCCTCTGTGTTTCCATATTAATCCCACATTGTGCACTACATTGAACGCATAACTTGAGTCGGTGAAAATTGTAGCAGACTTACCCCTGGCCAACACGCACGCTCTCGTCAAAGAGAAGATCTCCGCTGCCTGTGCTGAACAATTATTAGGTAGTTTTGCACTTTCAATCATCACATGGTCATCAACAACAGCGTATCCAGCATTCAAATCACATCCATTAGTGTGTCTTGACGCGCTACCGCCAACATAATATACTAGATCACTGTTAACTAGTGGTGTTTGTTGTAAGTCGGCTCTGGGTGAGGTGACAGCTGAGATTGTATCAATACAGTTATGTGACATTTCGTTATCCTCATATAGGGGAACAAAATTTGCTGGGTTTATTGGCGGTGCACGTTTTATGGTCAAGCTTGGGTTTGCCAATAGGATCGCTGTGTATGTAGTGTGTCTGGATGCTGATAAGTGTTGTGTAGCTGCGTTTTGTAAAATAATACACACAGAATGTGGGACGTAGACTGTTACTGGATGTTCTAGAGTAATGTTGGCGCTTCTCGATACGCAGAACGCGGCTGCAGCAACTGATCGTAGACACGGAGCATACCCCAAGGCTACACTATCAAGTCTTTGTGAATAGTAGGCTATTGGTCTCATCTTGTCGCAATGTCTCTGGGCTAGGATCCCTGTCGCATAGCCTTCTCTTTCTGCGGCAAAAAGTGAGAATTCCATACTGTAGTCTGGCATGCCAAGGCCGGGCGCTGTGGTTAAAGCTTCTTTCATTGCTTGGAACGCAAGTTATAGTGTCGGAGTCCATGCGATCTGTTTGGGTTGGTCAGATAACGTTAGTGCACGAAGAGGCTGGTCTAGCGCGGCGTAGTTGAACAAGTGTTGGCGACAAAAATTAGCTGCTCCCAAAAATGATAGCATTTCTGTCTTTGATTTTGGATTGGGGCAGTTTTGCAGAGCTTGTATTCGGGTGTGGGATATTACCCGTTTCGAACCGTCGAGTGTGTGTCCCAGGTATTTTACTCTGGTTTTGCAAAACTGTAGTTTTGGCAATGACGCTTTGTGTCCTTTGTTTGCAAGGGCAGTCAATAGTATGACAGAGTCTGTGTGGCATGCTGCTTCACTTGGGGATGACAACAATAGGTCATCTATGAACATTAACAGTGTACTTCCGCCGGGGAACTGTATATCTTTTAGGTCGTGGTGCAAAGCTTGACTATATAATGTTCCTGATTCTGTGTATCCTTGTGGTGCTCTTGTCCACGTCAGTTGTTTACCATTAAATTCGAAAGCGAAAAGATATTGTGAGTCGGCATGAATTGGGAAACTAAAATATGCACTGGATAAATCCACGACTGTGTAATGTGTTGTTGTTGCGGGGATTAATGCCATTACTGTAGATGAATCAGAAACCAATGGGGTGATGGGGATCACACATTGATTTATGGCTCTCAAGTCTTGTATAAATCGCCAATCGCGTTTGTTAGCCTTTATAATGGGACAAATTGGTGTGTTGCAAGGACTTTCGCAGTGTTTTAAAATACCTTGTGATAGCAGTGATTTTATTACTGGTGTTATTCCATCGATGGCTTCCTGTTTCAGCGGATACTGCTTTAGTTTGGGAGGGGTACAATCTGGTTTCAGTGTGACTCTGTGGGGGAATGCAGATGTCATTAGCCCGACCTCAGTGGAGTGCGACGCCCACAGTTTATGAGGTACCTTAGACCAGGGGTTCTCAACCTTTCTGCTGCCAAGGCACCCCTGTGTCCAAAAAAATATTCCGGGGCACCCCTACATATGATAAAGACTTTTGCGGTCCTGTCTTTTTTGCTACAATGATGACAAAAGTGCTTGCTTTCAAAATAACGTTTATTTAACCCATTGAAACCGGGAAACAAACAGAAAATCATGTATTTTATTTTTAAATACAGAAAAATATCAAAGTGCTCTGTTGCAGCTGCACTGTTTTCCATAAAAATAACATAGTGTGACCATTTATCAAACAGAAAATCATGTATTTATTTTTTTAAATACAGAAAAATATCAATAAAGTGCTATCTGTTGCAGCTGCACTGTTTTCCATAAAAATAACATAGTGTGACCATTTATCAAACAGAAAATCATGTATTTATTTTTTTAAATACAGAAACATATCAATAAAGTGCTATCTGTTGCAGCTGCACTGTTTTCCATAAAAATAACATAGTGTGACCATTTATCAAACAGAAAATCGTGTATTTATTTTTTTAAATACAGAAAAATATCAATAAAGTGCTATCTGTTGCAGCTGCACTGTTTTCTATACAAATAACATTGTGACCATTTATCAAACAGAAAATCATGTATTTATTTTTTTAAATACAGAAAAATATCAATAAAGTGCTATCTGTTGCAGCTGCACTGTTTTCAAAAAAAAATAAAAACTAGTGTGACCATTTCTCAAAACAGAAAATCATGTATTTATTTTTTTTAAATACAGAAAAATATCAATAGAGTGCTATCTGTTGCAGCTGCACTGTTTTCTATACAAATAACAGTGTGACCATTTCTCAAACAGAAAATCATGTATTTTTTTTTAAATACAGAAAAATATCAATAAAGTGCTATCTGTTGCAGCTGCACTGTTTTCAAAAAAAAATAACTAGTGTGACCATTTCTCAAACAGAAAATCATGTATTTCTTTTTAAAATACAGAAAAATATTAATAAAGTGCTATCTGTTGCAGCTGCACTGTTTTCCAAAAAAAATAACTAGTGTGACCATTTCTCAAAATGTCTCAAATTATAAATAAATACAGAAAATAAGCACTTGTGGACATTTCTAGCTCAGTGTGAGGTCTGCTGCTGCTTCTGGCTAATGATACGGTCAATACGTGGGGAGATCGATGACAAGGCAACACGCATGTCATCCTCAAGGCTCAACTTGGCCCTATATTTGGTTTTGAGAGCTGTCATGGATGAAAATCCAGCTTCACACAAATATGTGGTGCTGAATGGTATCAACACCTTAAGTGCTGCATCGTGAGTTACCTGGTACTCAGCACCACACTCTGACCAAAATGTTTCCAGGGGCACTTCACCGAAACGAGCTCTCCAGGTGGCATCAGATGATATATCAATGAGTTCTTCCAAGAGTTTGGATGGATATGTGTCAGGAAGCTTCATCTCGATGTCGTCTGTAAAGGGGTTCTTTATCCACAGGTAGGTAGCTACTTCCTCCTCGCTGAGTTCAGGGAAATAACTGTTGAACTTGTCCAACATCCCTGACAAGTGTGCTGTTACCTGGCGCTTAATGGTTTTGAAATCCATGTTTTTCTCCTGAAGGAAGGCATGCAACTGTTTGAACATATCAGTGATTCCTGATGAGGCTCGATTTTTCCACATTTGTAACTTTCTTTTGAAAGCCTCCACTCTTTCATGCTGGGTAATGATGTTTGTGTTTCCACCCTGCATTGTTTTGTTGAGTTTGTTTGTTTCATTAAATATGTCTGCAAGGTAGCTGAGTTGAGCCAACCACTTCTCATCCTTGAGGAGCTCAGCCAGTTCAGGTTTCTTGTCTGAAAGGAAGGTATGCAGTTCCTCCCTGAGGCTGAACAGGCGCATCAACATGTTTCCCCGGGACAGCCATCTTACCTCAGTATGCATGAGCAGGGAATGATAGTCAGAACCCACCTCTTCACAGAGGGCAGTGAATAACCTGGAGTTTGTGGCTCTTGCTTTAACAAAGTTCACAATGGTCACAGCATTGTTCAAAACTTCGTGGAGCCTGGGATCAATGTCCTTTGCGGCAAGCGCGTCTCTGTGCAGAACACAATGCATTGAGACGGCACGGGGAGCGACAGCTTTTATTCTTTGAACTACTCCGGTGTGTCTGCCTGTCATTGCCGCGGCTCCATCTGTGCACACTCCAATGCAGTTGCTCCAGCTTATTCCATTTGACCTCATGAAATCATCCAGTGCTTCAAAAACATCTTTTGCCATTGTAGTCGTCTTGAGCTCTTTACAAAACAAAAAGTCTTCCCTTATCTCCTTTTCCCATTCATAGCGAACGTATGAGAGTAGATGGGACATTTTAGACACGTCTGTCGACTCGTCTAATTGGATGGCAAAATCATTTCCACGAAGGCGTGCAGCGCACTGTACCATTATATCCTCCGACATTGACGAGATGCGGCGTTTAACGTGTCATTTGACATCGGTATTTTTGATAACTGCTTGGCCTTTTCCTCTCCAAACAATTCTCTGACTATCTCAGTTGCACAAGGCATAACCAAGGTTTCCCCGATAGTATGAGGCTTTTTATCTTGAGCTATCTTCTGGGCCACGACATATGATATTTTAAGCAGTTTCTTATCCACAGCGGTACTCTCTTTAATCCCTGCTTGTGTACCACACAGCTCTTTTGCCTTTCGCTCAAAAAATGCCCTGGTCTTGTCCTTGTAATGGCCATGTTTTGTCTGTAAATGTCTGATTAACTTGGAGGGTGCCAAAGACTTGTTGGACAGCACTTGAGAACAAATTACACACTGTGGTTGTGGTGAGCTTTTGCTCCCAGGGAATACAACAAAGCCATAATTAAGGTATCCATCTTCATATTTCCGACATTTTGCCAGTTTTGGTTTAGCCGAACATTTTAGCTTTTTATTATTAACAGCTTCTGTGTCATCATCTTCTGTGTCCAAGACTGGGTCAATCTCAGCAGTCGAATTGGTAATAGAAGGCACTGGATTGGTATTGGTAACTGTAACCTGTTTCGATGGACGAGTCAAAAACTTGTCCATTTTGTGTGAAAATTCAGCTTTGCGTTTCACGTTGGAAATATTATTCTAGTGAGGTGACGCTTGTTTATGACATCACATCCTGCCATTCTTTGTTGACGGTCAGGGACACAATGTTGACGTATAAAACAGCTATATATAAATGTAATCTGCAGAGTGCCTTTTACTGTTTATCTGTTAAATACAGTTTTCATTCATTCATTCACATTTTGTATCATAATAATAACAGCAGCGGATACACTCACTTTGTCTGCACTTGGCGAGTAGCCCATCACCGTAGCCCAAGCGTGTAATTAGCACGCTTGTGATCCGGTCTTGAACTTTCAATAACGTGTCTCTATAAATCCATTTGATTAGATCCAGCACTGAATGCATTTAGTAATTATTATCACGACAGCCGCCCGCTTTGCAATTCAAACGGATCAGAGCCGGCTCTGTATAACGGAGATAGGACCCGCGATGTGACATCACACGAATGCGACTTCTCTGGATATGCGTTGTAAGATCTGTTGGTAAAAGCAATGACGCCTGACGCGGACGTTAAGTTGTTTCTATAATAACTTT
Organism: Notolepis coatsorum; assembly: GCF_963971535.1. Classification (NCBI taxonomy): domain Eukaryota; kingdom Metazoa; phylum Chordata; class Actinopteri; order Aulopiformes; family Paralepididae; genus Notolepis; species Notolepis coatsorum. The sequence goes on along the minus strand of NC_140174.1, from coordinate 72,871,871 downwards.
AGGAAACGTGTGAAGACATTTTGATCGATTTCTTTTTTAGTTCATGTTATTAGATTAGGCAATTATTGTATACACATGAAGCACTAGATAGACTATTTGTTTAGTTAATAGTTGTCATTCTATATTCTTAAAGAAACATTCCCATCAGGCATCTCGCGGAACCCCTGACAGCTCTCCGCGGAACCCCTGTGTGCCGCGGAACCCCTGTTGAGAACCGCTGCCTTAGACAATGAAGTTTCAGGAAGGAAAACAGCGTGTGGGGGCTCTGGTATGCATATCAATGGCCCTTCAATCATGAATGGGGGTATGGCTATTATGTATCCATCTTTCAATCTAGTTAAATTCCACCCATTTTTCATCTTAACAGTGTGGGAGGTAGCCGTTCTTTTGTGTGTCTGTAGTCTTATCATCATTGGGGACAAGTCCTGTTCTCCTTCCGCCGTGTCGAATGCGATTGGTATGTGTGGGGTATAATCAGAGTCATGAATTGCCACTCTTTGAACTTCTGATAAGATTACTGTGGCTGTAATGCCTTCATGGGAGATGTATATTTCTGAGAATGCTGGAAACAGTGTGGTCTTACCAATGGATGATTTTACCTTTTCTATATATACTTTTGGTACGTCTGTATCCCATTTGGACGCTGTTACGTGGTGTTCGGCCAGGAACTTCATCTGTAAACACCTCGCGTTCACTCCTGTGTCGGCTTCTGTTATTTCTTTCAATGCTGTGGAAACAAACTCATTGATAGGATCATTATTTAATTTCCATCTGTATTCTATCACGTTTCCCACTCGTTGTGACATCATCTGTTGCATTTCAATTCTTTCTCCCTTCTCTGGTAGCTGTAAAAAGACTCCATCCTGTGAGCAGTAAATGTTAGCGTTCATTTTACAAAGCAAATCTCGTCCACAAAGATTAACTGCTGCTTTAGATGTTAATAACAAAGAGTGTTCAGTTGAAAAAGAATCGCTAGTTGATTCTATTTGAACTGGTATAGACAAAGGGATTGTCTGTGGGATGCCGCTTATCCCGACTGTTAATACAGACTGTCCAGACAATGGTAATGACATTGTACTCTCATCGATTGATGATTGTGTGGCTCCTGTGTCTATCATGAAAGTAACTTCTTTGTTATTTATCATTAAGTTAATTTTGGGTTCCTCTTCGGGATTTGCTGTTAATATTTGCATAACATTCTCCAGACAGATCTTTTTTTCCTGTTGGCACCTCTATGCGACATTCGTCGCCTCGTCTCCTTTGAACGGATCCGCCATAGTGTAATCTGCATATGGTGGGGCGCTAGGATGGGGTTTGTGGGGCCTGCGTGAGTCTCTTTGCATATATTCCCCTTTGTTTCCATTGTTTCTATTCTCCTTTGGACAATAGAACGCCACATGGCCCTTTTGTTGGCAAATATGACATGTTACATGGGGACACTCCTGTATTCGGTGTCCTGGTTGATTGCAGTGGTAACATGTTTGTGACCCGTTCCTCTGTGGAGGCCCGTTTCGCGTGCTCCCACCCCCACCCCTTTGGTTATTTCCCTGGGGGTAATAATTTCTAGCTGGGTAGCAGTGTATTGCTTCCTCTTCTACCACCTCTGGTCGAGATACAAAGACTCCGATGTCTTTGATGACACGTTTCTTGTCGTGATGCTGTCGTTCTATATTGATGGCTGCGTTCTTAACGTTTGTAATAGGAGAGCTCTCCCAATCTAACTGGACGGCTTTCAAATGTTTTCCAACGTGTGGTAGGAGGCCGTTAACGAAATAGGATACCTGGATTGCGAGTCCCTCGTCTGCCGTTAATCCGCTGTTCGCGGCCCAAGCCGCTTTGAATTTACTGTAAAACGCATCGACTGTTTCAGACTCGTTTTGAACGCAAGCTGTGATATTTGACATGCATGCATTTCGCCTTGCCAAACCTTGTACCGCGGCTGCTATCGCAGTAATACACTGTTCCCTAGTGTTGTTTTCACTCCAGGCATCACTGCTTGGAATAGCCATTTGCGTTGAGACGCCGTGATATTTATTTCCTAGACATCCCAACATTAGCTGTTTTATGTCTCTAGGGGTCGGGCTATAGCAATGGCATATTAAATCCAATTGTTCGATAAAACCCATTGGGTCTCTGTCGGGTTTGGGAAATTGTTCAACGAGTCCTTTTAATTCTGTCGGTGACCATGGTCGGTAAACTGTAGCGTTTACATTTTCGCCTAGTGGGACAATCCTCATAGGATATGTGCTGGTCGGTTTCTCGGATCTAGTGACCATTTGTGATGGTTCCGGAGGCGTTTTAACCTTTTCTATTCTATTCGCTGGTGGTGACGGCGTTTGCACTGTTGGTGAACTGTCCTGTGTTCTAGCAGGTCTATTGTTCCTTGATGGTCCTGCGTCTACAATTTCTCTTTCGTCTGGGTTCCTATCTAAAACCACATGTCTGTTAAACGTTACTCTTGTGGATACGTCATCGTCTGAATCGTCCTCTACCACGCATGCGGTCAGGCTTGGATATAGGCCTTTAACATTTTTGATATTGGGCCTTGTGTTACTTTCTCTGTCTTTTCCGTTGTCAAGCGTTTCAGTTTGAGATTGCGTTATAATAATTTTTTACGCCTCTTCTTTTAAACGTGTCATATTTCTCAAATCAATTTCACATTGCCACAAAACCAATGCATGTTCGATACGACTTTGTTTTCTCACGGTAAACGATCTGGCACGTTCACGGAAACTTTCGCGTACGCCCCTAAGTTTCCCGTTATGAAAACACCCTAGGACTGGCCAGTTGTTTTTTGTCCATTTTGACCATAATCCCAAATATTTTACAGCTATAGGTCCATATTTTGTTAGCATGAAGTCGCACGGAGAGTTGCCGGTAACGTCATTTTTGCTTAGTGAACGCCCCATGATACCAGCTATATGCTCCGCGTTGCCCTTGATGTAACGTCCCTGATATGATCACCCGTGTTGTCAAACCGGTATGACTGGTAAACAGTGAGGAGGAGAGAGAGAGAGAGAGATAGACAGACAAATAACTAGAACAAATGCCCTGTTTTTAGTTATAACTAAATAATTGCATATAAGGTGGAGACCAGACACTCAATCTTATATATTTGGTATCTTAATTATAACTTATTTTATATACTTGGTATCTTAATTATAACTTATTAACTGTAGCAATCTATATTGTTCTAGAGAACCAATTTGGGTATTCATTCAAGTCAAAGTTAATTTGTCAGGGCTGATTCTAAGATATATGTATTTCAGTTGTATACTGCTATAACTAATTTAGATGTTGAATCATTATACATATTATTCCAATTATTTTATGTATCGTTATCACTATGTAATTTATAGTGCCGTTATCATTACCTATCGTGAAACCGGAAGTGGAACCAAAACTACAATTCCCAACCGGAAATCACTTTCCTGGCTTCCCTGTATAACGTTAACTCGTCTCTCAATGCTTTGCGATATCAGCCGGTTCGTTCTTAACTCAATAAAACACCTCGGCGGGTTATAATACTGTGCACATACAAACAAGACTCAAACAGACAAACAAACGAAAATACATAAAAGTTAACGTGTGTATATACCTGGTCTGTATTGGATCGCTGTTCGTTTAGTCGACCAGCACTATGCTGCGACAAGGCATTTATACCCTTGATCTATCTATACATCGTCTTTTAAAACATAACGACCGAATCCTGAACTTCGAAATTTAACAGCGATATATTAGATTATATATACCTTTTAATCATACTCTCGGTCCCTTCAACCCGCGACTAATGTCCCGTTAAATGTACATTCACGTACTGCCGAGGCATCGCCAATCACCTTCCCGCTATCTGTATGATTAATTGGTTAATTCAATCCGAATACATCGTTTTCAGGAATGGAAGAGGTTGTGAGCTTAGTTTGAGGTTGAATCTATGAATATATGACGTTACTCTGTTAAATCTAATTAGATTATAACAGCTTCTCGGTCCTATGATAAGACTACAGACACACAAAAGAACGGCTACCTCCCACACTGTTAAGATGAAAAATGGGTGGAATTTAACAGCGATATATTAGATTATATATACCTTTTAATCATACTCTCGGTCCCTTCAACCCGCGACTAATGTCCCGTTAAATGTACATTCACGTACTGCCGAGGCATCGCCGGTCACCTTCCCGCTATCTGTATGATTAATTGGTTAATTCAATCCGAATACATCGTTTTCAGGAATGGAAGAGGTTGTGAGCTTAGTTTGAGGTTGAATCTATGAATATATGACGTTACTCTGTTAAATCTAATTAGATTATAACAGCTTCTCGGTCCTATGATAAGACTACAGACACACAAAAGAACGGCTACCTCCCACACTGTTAAGATGAAAAATGGGTGGAATTTAACAGCGATATATTAGATTATATATACCTTTTAATCATACTCTCGGTCCCTTCAACCCGCGACTAATGTCCCGTTAAATGTACATTCACGTACTGCCGAGGCATCGCCGGTCACCTTCCCGCTATCTGTATGATTAATTGGTTAATTCAATCCGAATACATCGTTTTCAGGAATGGAAGAGGTTGTGAGCTTAGTTTGAGGTTGAATCTATGAATATATGACGTTACTCTGTTAAATCTAATTAGATTATAACAGCTTCTCGGTCCTAATTTCCCGCCTCTTTGCCAAAAGAATCACAGAATAGTTTCTAAGAGAGTAGCGTTTTCCAATGATATCACTCTAATAAGCTCACGTATCTCCTTTTGTTGCCTATATTTCAGTCTGCATTAGACTTGGGTTAGCAATCCAACAACCTTACTGTGTGCCTTAGCTTTTGGTCGGCTCCGACTCGACCAGGAATAGCACTTCAACCTAGCAAATCCTATCAGAACCTCCTGATATAGGACCGGAGTACACGCGTTTCCCCCGTAACGAATCCCAATACAGCCCAGATATTCAATACACGTTATTCTATTGTCCAGCCATAGTCTCGAATATTAAAACACACTGTAAATGCTCACCTTGTGTAGAGAGAAGTGGGGATCACACCAATGTGTTCCAGATACCGGCCGGCCTAAACTAATCCTTTTCTCTCTACACCTGAGAACAGATCAGTCTGCACAAAACTCGAAGTTCGCGACGCCAAATTGTAGGATAATAATAGTATTCAAATAGGAATAGAGTCAAATGACTTGCTCACTCAGAGGGTCCAGGTAATAAGGTTTATTAACCAGATCAAATCAAATCATTACAACAATAGAGAATATGGCTGGAGATCTTACCTAAACAGACCAGCTCCGTCAGTCAGGTAAAAAGATCCCCCTCCCCAGTTGGGAGAGCGGTTAAGTACCAGGTGAACAATGGGGGGGGGAGGAAGGGGAGGAGGGGAAGGGGGCGTAGTTTCTACATAGGTTAAGAGATATTGGCAATATATTCCACATCAGCCTGTGACTGCAACTTGTTCCTGTTTGCGGACGACTCAGCCCTGCTGGTCTCTGACAAGAACAAGTTGCAGGTTGAAAAAACCCTCAGCTCGGAACTAGGCAAAATCTACATATGACTCGCTGATAACAAACTATCATTACACATGGGCAAAACAGAGTCCATTCTCTTCGGTTTAAATAACAAACTCAGCAAGACCGACAGCTTCTCAGTTACAGTGGGTGACAATATTGTCACAAGGAAAGACGAAATTACCTACCTGGGTTCCATCCTAGAGGCAAATCTTTCCTGTGACAAAATGGCATCCAATGTAATAAAAAAAGGCAACCAACGAACGTTAGGTTATGACTATAACCAAGTTCTGTTAATAGTGGTGACGCTCGGCGTCACTCATGCACTGTCCTCGCACACGTGCACGCGCACTGAATAAAGACCACAATGTACCTTTAATCCCAATATTTGTCTGACCACACCCCTATCAGCTCACCTACATAAGCAGGTGTGTGGTCACCTGCTCTCCTCCTTCCCAAGCTTTCACCACAAGGTGAGATCAAGGGCTGCAGCGGCGTCGGACGCCGAGCATCACCACTATTAACAGAACTTGGTTATAGTCATAACCTAACGTTCTGTATCATAGTCGGTTCCGCTCAGCGTCACTCATGCACATAGGGAGGCCGAGCGGAGCCACCGGCCGACAAATACACCCCGCTGAAGGCCCCCCACAACCATCAGAACAGGGAGGGCCGAGCCCCCCCGACCATCCCTAATGGAGGGCACCCCCCCTATTGGAGGTTTCCCGGGAGGGCGACGGACCCGACCGTGCGAAGAGGCACTCAAGCAACTCAACGCACAGGGTGAGCAGACCGTGGCCTGACCCCACGACTACACACACGCACAACCCGCATGCCACCCGGGAACGAACGGAGGGAACAACCTCGTTACTGCCCCCAGAATCACGGGGTCAAGGGCAAACCCAACCCCGTGGCAAGGCCGTAGCAGCGGAGCGCGAAGGAAGGCCCAGACCCACCAAAGGGACTGGACCCCCTGGAATGGGGCCCGGAGAAGTCCATGATGCCAGCATCAAGACCCCACCAGGTGGGCACTTAGTGACCCCACCCCCCACATCGCCAGCGTATTCGGACAAAGGCCCCTCAGCCGAGCGGGCCCTGTCCCCCCAATAGTACACCGCCTGGCACACTGACCCTGCAGAACAGGCAGTCAGCATGGCCGTAAGCACACAAAAAAGGTTAACCAACGGAAGCAGGCAGCGCACCGGGGAAAAACCAGGCAACAGGCTGTTAACCCTAGCCTGGAGACTGCGGACGAGACAGGCGCCAGAGGGGACAGCTGAACACAGCCGCCCCGGCGGAAGGGGCGTATGCTGGCGTTGTTGCATGACCAAGCCTCCATTTAAAAAAAAAACAACCAGAGGGGTTGAGGCAGAGAAGCAGGGCTGTACGTTAACTTTTTTTGCACATAGCACTGGTGCTACAGAGGTTGATAGTTTTGTAGCACTGGCCAAAATCTTGTAGCACAAGTATAAAACGTGTTATATTTGTAACAGTCACAAATGTGCCTATTGTATTTGTGTTATTTAGTTGCAGTCAGGGAACAAACTTAACCTTTTGACTTACCAGCCATTTGGCTGGTAGATTTAAAAAAGGCAGATTTTTTACCAGCCAAAAATTATAAATTGCTTTTTAGTATATCGCCATGTGTTATTATTACTATAATACTCTCATATGCTATTTTCAATTAATATCATAAATAACAAGGAATATTAGCATAATTTTGAGTGGACTGAAGGAATGAGTCAGCGTTAATAGTTTTAAATGCAAATAATTTATTGAAACATAGAAGTGGGGTCGGTTGGGACACACACACACACACAATGGGGGACCCTGATGTAAACAAGACGAAAGTCTTTCTATGGTCTGCATTCCCTTAACAATTGTGTGTATTGAGCCGTACTGTATTGTACCCATTCTGCAATCTGTTAAATAAAGTTTTCATTCATTCACACTGTTTCAACTCACCACCCCCGCATCATCTAGTCTGTCTTCAAACTTCCACTCCTCTCGACACACACACACCCTTTCCCCAGTCCACACTGTCTCTATGGCTCTGCCTCTGATCAGGATTAGCTTGTTAGCTTATGCTAATGTACGCTCATTTCGGGCGATGTGGGCATAAAGGAATGGCGATGATGCAAAGCGTGTTAGATGCATTTGACCCGTTGTGAGAAAAAAAAACACCACAGACTTATTTCGGATCGCAAAATAGCCGCACTGCTGTGCAGCCCCGCTCGGCTGAGAGCAGAAGGCAGAAGCACGGTCTGGGTAACGTTCATTTCGGACTTTATGACGCGAGGATTGCAAAGCATGTTATATGCATTTGACCCGTTGCCGAATAAAACAGCAGGGATTTGTTTTGGGTCGCGACAACACTATCTACTAGCTCTGTTTCAATGTCCGCGTTCCAAACGCTGCTGAGACGAGTCCTGCAGTCACCTGCTGTGTTGTGAGCTGAGCCGAGCGGATCACTGCTCGCAACTCGCAGGGATATTGTTCGCTAGGGATTATGGGATTTGGTGTTTGATATATGGAGTTTTACGCAGAAGGGACATTGTATTTAATCGCACAAGACTACAAGTACCAAGTGGATAGCGGGCCATCGCACCAGTGCTATTGAAGTCAATCCTTTCATCGCACAGACTGACGTCAGTGTCGCACGTGCGACATATATATCGCACTGTACTGCCCTGCAGAGAAGGCTGACACGATTGGCAGACGTCATGAACGTGCAGGGGCACCCTCAACCGGTGAACCCGGGAGTTGACACTGCTCCAACACACCAGGGAATCAACCACCTTGGTGTTACCCAATGCGGTGGTTGTTCCTATAACCCCTCAAGAAAAAACTCCAAAACACACCTGCAGGTATACAGTGTTTCAGTTTTCAAAAAAGGGTTAACCCAGGCCTACGGGTCGACGAAACATTACTTCGGACCGGGCCCGGCGATACGGGAAGCACAGGGTCACCAGAGGAGGTCAAAGACCACCCCAACAGGCCCCTCTTCGCCATGCGTGAGAGAGGAGCGAAAAATAATGGAGAACCAGCCCCAAGCACACCGTACTTGGTATTCCCAGGCGGTCTCCCAACCAAGTACTAACCAGGACCAACCTGTGTAGCGGCCGAGATCTGACGAGATCGAGCGTGTACAGGTTGGCATGGCCGTAAGCCATTACGACAGTGCTGAGTAAAAAATTTACCCAACCAGGGTCTCCATAGCGCTTAACCCTGTGACACCCGGACCGACCTGGCATTTTTCCCCATGAAAAAAGCCCAAGTCCCTCAGGGTACCAGAACAGCAGATCTGCATCCCCGGCGGACAACGGGTTCAACTGATCCGGACCAGCGTGACCAGAACCAGTCCCGTGCCCTAACCACGCCGACATGCCTACTCCAGGAGAAGGGCAGATATGCGTGTTGATCTTAAACATGAAAAGAAGGCGCCACCCAGACGTTCGGGGCGAACCGTGCCCGGTGGCCCACCCCCAGGGCGTGAGACCCCTCTACATATGTTCAGATCCATTCCGTCATCATCCCCCAGATATGAACGAGAATCCGTCGACAACCAAAACAGGTCGTCGGAAGAGGAAAAACCTCCATCCCAGTTGCTTTATAAAAACGCCGTTTTAACCCCAAGCAACCAAGGCGTGCCAGTCAGTCGCCTGATTACAGAACACCCCGAGCTAGCACTATGCGTGCGTTGGGACACGAACCACATCAATGAACAGGCTATTTAGACCTGTCATTGAATCCCCAAGGCGCCCAGGGGAACGACAAGAGGGGTGTGATACTTCCTAACTCCAACTCTTTTTAAAAGAAAAGAAGGAAGCACCAACTGTATGTATCCCAGTCTACACGGCCGGGGGTAAATTTTTTTTACATTTTTACATTCCAGCACCCTCCCATAGATAGGAGACGGAAATCCCCAGAGAGACTTCCCACGCGAGCTGTACAGATTGAAAAGAATATATTGCACCTTGAGCCATGTAAAAGTTTGGTTTTAGGGCTCTCCGGGGAGGAGGCACTGAACCCATACACACTCAATAATCGAATTGAATCGAATACACACACAATAGAGTAGGACTCCTTCTTGAGGTTCCACTCACCTTATCAATCTGAGGAGGAGGCTCTGTACTCTGAGGAGGCTCCCTCACATGGAAGGAGAGTCCCAACTCACAGAAGGCCCGAATAGGAGCTTCGTGAGGAGGAGCCCTGACCACCCCCCGTTTTAAACAGATCCATCATATGGACCTGAACAGCACACGGAAGTCCTACCAACAGAGACGCGCACAGTGACGTACTCTATGGCGGGGGAATTTCTGCGGTGCACACGCCCAATATTCCAGGGCGTGGGACCAGGAAACTCCCTCCCCCCCCCCCCCCGCAACGTGACAGGAACCTTGAAGGACAGGTGGGTTTACCCCTGACCAACAGAAAAAAGGGGGAGGAAAGGTTACCAGTTCACCCCTTTACGACCCCACACCCATGATACGATGTAATGACAAAAAGAGAGTATGACACAGTCATAGTCAGCTCCATAAAGCGTCTAACAGCGCATGTGCTAACCTGCTATCTGATTTTTACTAAGGAAAAAACACAGAATAGAGAGGGCTATCCAAGAGCCCCGGTATCAAACTTACACATGTGCTTCTGTGGCCAGCCCAACCCAGTTGTAGGTCACACAGTGGCGGCCGGTGGGTATTCGCCACTAGGGGGCGCTATACCAAACATTTTGCAAAATGCAAACATGTACAGTACAGTACCACGCAACACTCATGGCAAGACGTGAGCGATTCGACTCACGCTCACGGCAATGAATCGGCTCTTATGAACGAGTCGCTCAGCTGTTACTACAACAACACACAACCAGTCAAATAAAGTATAGTCTAGACTCTAATTCACAACTTGAAACACAATATATAAATAGAAAAGTTAGAAACAAAACTCGCCCGTCTACAAACACAGGCAGATCTCTCCCTCTCTCCTTCTCTCTCTCACACACAGCGCGACGTGGAATCGATTCGTTACACAATCAGACCTATTATATACCAAGAATAACTTCAGTATGAGTACAGGGCTGTACACATATTTTGCATATTGTTAAACGAGCCAAGGCTAGCTATTAAACTATCGATATGAATCGAAAATCTGGGACCCTGATGTAAACAAGACAAACGTCTTTCTCTGGTCTGCATCCCCTTAACAATTGTGTGTATTGAGCCGTACTGTATTGTACCCATTCTGCAATCTGTTAATAAAGTTCTCATTCATTAATTCATTCAAACATAGACGATATTGAACAAGCCATAATCCACGTATTTTAAATCCGAGAGAGCTGCAGTAGTTAAATCAATGAGCCATCGATAAATAAACAATCAGCAATGTCTCGCTTCATGAATGGCCAGCAGTAGAGAGAGAGAGAGAGAGAGAGAGAGAGAGAGAGAGAGAGAGAGAGAGAGAGAGAGAGAGAGAGAGAGAGAGAGAGAGAGAGAGAGAGAGAGAGAGAGAGAGAGAGAGAGAGAGAGAGAGAAGAGAGAGAGAGAGAAGCCAGCGTTAGCTGAGTGGCTGAGAGAGAGAGAGAGAGAGAGAGAGAGAGAGAGAGAGAGAGAGAGAGAGAGAAATATCGCTAATCTACCTTGTTGTTGGCAGAGAAGGGCTTGTTGATAAAGTATATCCACTCCATGGCATTGTCCATCCAGCCTGTGTTGATGTCCATCCATTGTCCATGCATGTCCCTCCACACTGCATCCATAATATAGCTTGTTAATAGCCAACAAGTACTGTGAGTGCCTTTGTCCATGTCCGCCTCGAACAGCCTGCAAACTACCTGGTGTTCTATCGCCATGCTCTAAGACAAACTCTAACCTTAACCAACTTTGAAAGAGTGCCTAAGCCTAACCGTTGAAAGAACTTGCCATCACGCTCCAAGACAAACAGCTGCAAGACAAACAGCAGTTAGCCAAGTGTTAGCTCAGCTGAGCTCGTTGCCACAACACTCAACAAGTACATTCCTTTGTCCATTTCCGCTCGAACAGCCTGCAAACTACCTGGCGTTCTATCGCCATGCTCTAAGACAAACTCTAACCTTAACCAACTTTGAAAGAGTGCCTAAGCTTAACAGTCTAAAGAACTTGCAGTCACGGCACGGCACGCTCTAAGACAAACAGCTGCATGCATCTCACAACAACACAACTATCTCAACCAAGCTAGAAGCTAGAATTGGAACATTAGAACATTAGAAATTGGATTCGGCCAATCAGAGATCGTCTCTGTGAAATTCTGCCATGGAAAAAAATGCTGGCGTCGGCCAATCAGAGAGCGTCTCCGCGAAATGCGGCTATGGAAAATCCTTCACGGAAGTTCACGCTGCTGGCTAGACCGCTTCAAATCGCGCTCGGATTCCAACATAATAGTCATATTTCAACGCACAACGCCGTATGCACTGATTGGCTGTGACGGAGACAGCGATCAAACTGTGACGCGCACGCAGAGCGCTATCGCGTATTGCCCCCGAGAAATACGAAAAAATTTAAAAAATTAAAAAAACGTGATGTCACTTCCTGCTCTGGAAAACGATGTTTTTTTAATTTAGATAATAACGTTATATTGTGCATTGGAAATACAAACATACTTAAAATGAGTAAATATTATTAATTTTAAACATGTTTATATTATTTATAGGGCTATAAAACACAAAAACGAAAAAGTTGTATTCTCTTCTTCTCTGATTTAACAGCAGCTGGCCAGCAGGTGGGTCGGCGCCCTAGCGCCCCTAGTGGTAGAGCCGCCACTGAGGTCACATGACAAACACAACCCATCATCACCTACAAAAAATGGCAAAAACACTCTACAGAGGAACGCCGTTTTTCATAATGAGAGAATACATAATTCTCGATTAGTATCGGCCACAGGCCTTGCTAAGCACACACGAAAAGCGACCAAACAATCTTTTCTTTTAGGAAAATAAAGTTTCTCAAGCAGTTTTAGCACAACCTCAGCAATCAAGCTAAGGGTTACATCGTATCCCTACCACACAGTGACACAATGTAGTGTAACAACATGTCTGAGAGGAGGATGAAGAAGTCCCCAGGGAACCGGGGGGAAAACACAACCCTCCTACTTTACCCTTAATACGGCCAGTTGAACAGGTAAACCTGTTAATATGTGAACACACTGTTCATTGTCATTACAGGCTGAGAAAAGAATCATTCTTTACTCATATGTCACTAAGCATAGCTTTATAGGTTAGTTTAACCCCCTTAGTTGTGAGTACACAGTACATAAACACACATGATGTTTCTCAACACAACAAACCAGATCATTTTCACATCTGTAACAAACAACCCGATTTGCATGGAGAAGCTAAATACCAGTGACAAGACAATTCACACATAACTCGCATCGTATCCTAAATGTAGTGCAGCAACACTCGTTTTGGAAAACATCGTTATTTACAAAACATTTAGAAGGGAAAGCAAGAAGACGTGCTCAAGGTCTGGTCAGACCTTGCCTACCTTGAGCGCAGATCAAGCGAAACTGCAGCCTCTAACAAGGCACCGTAGTAAACACAGCCGTTCTGTGTTGTCGACCTGGGCAGCGTCGCCGCTCCATCCCGTCGCTACGGTCCCCCTTGTTGACGCAGTCCTTGCCGCAGGTTCGACGAACATCCTCTGTCAAAGATGACGTCGTATTCAAGAGTGTTTAAAACATGTTATAATCAAAGCACGTTCAACAGTGTAGCATTAAGCTAACGGCCGCACTCGGCCGATAGCAGCAAGCTAACGTTTCCTAGCCTAGCCTAGGTAGGCCATAACTAGCACGCAAGCTAACGTTTCCTAGCCTAGTGATCACAACAGGCTAGCGCCGCAGCTAACAGCTGACTGGCTAACAGTAGGCCACCACTAGCACATAAGCTAAGCAGCTATCACCTGAACTTGTACACAATGATATAACAATCACTCAGACAGGCCGCCGTTCTGAAACCCTCCTCACTGTTTAAGAGAGAAGAGAAACAAGATGTTAACACAGTTTTACAACAGTGATTTTACCAACACCCGACGGAGCCAGCACAATACCCAACTGGCCTGTAGCTGACTTGAACACAGATCTTCCGCTAACGAACATACATGCCCATATTTCCTCATGAGGGAATACTCTCATTTGTATTATGAAAGAAGGGGCCTCACGGTGACAGAGAAACAACCACTCGTCCAGAAAACACAGGGATCAGCAGTGTTATTGGTCGTGGCCCACTAGTTAATTATAATGGGCTTCAGACCAAGGTCTTCCGCCGTCGCCTAAGAGGCTGAACAAAAGACCCTAGTCTGGGGCCGGTTTTCATAAACATTGTCAACTAGCCCCCATAGCACTAACAGACAAGTGGAGCTCGCCAGCAAAAACATAACTCACCAAACCTGGAACCCACCGCTTCTCACAACAGCAGCGCGTCCTACAGTCCAGCTGTGCCTTTACCGCAACCAGCACACAGCAAGGACTGCAGTTGGAAAGCATGTAGCGGCGCGAACTCCCAATACGAAAACCGGTGGAGGATTTTTAGAATGATCATCATCTTCCAGACACTCCAGTACAAAGACAATATCGCCGTATTTTCTCGAATATAGTGAGAGAGAAAATAAAGATATGATGTCAACGTATCTCGTTTTCCAACTCTTCTCCTACCATCACATCACGTCAAGTGGGGATCTACCGAGGCACTTCCTTGTGGTGAAAGCGAGAAAGGAGGAGAGCAGGTGACCACACACCTGCTTATGTAGGTGAGCTGATAGGGGTGTGGTCAGACAAATATTGGGATTAAAGGTACATTGTGGTCTTTATTCAGTGCGCGTGCACGTGTGCGAGGACAGTGCATGAGTGACGCCGAGCGGAACCGACTATGATACAGAACTAGATTCTTGTACCGGATCTCCTCTCTGGTAAACAAGAATACCCTGAAGACTCTGGCAGGAGCACTCATTCAAGGGTACTACGACTATGCTTGCACCTCATGGTACCAAAGCACCTCAAAGGCGCTAAAAACAAGATTACAAACATCACAAAACAAACTGGTCAGACTACTACTTGACCTTACCCCCAGAACCCACCTCACCCCTGCCCACTTTGACAACCTACTGTAGGATGGCTTAGATTAGATGACAGAGTACAGCAACTTGCAATGGTCTACAAGATACACTATACGACTAAGGTACCCATGTACATGTCAAAATACTTCCCAAAGGTCAGTGAATACCACAACCACTACACCAGAGGAAGCTCAACAAATCATGTTAAACCCTGATTCGGCTCAAACAAGGGACTAAACACGTTTCACAATTATGCCACATCAATGTGGAACACCCTACCCAAAGCTGTAAAGGAATGTGAATCCCTACCCACATTCAAAACCGCTCTTAAAGAGCACCTACGGGAGGCTGCAATTCGAAACTGGCCACCGTAAATGCCCAAACCCCCCATCACCTCCTAATAGACAGTCTCCTCCCCACCGCATGTATATATTCTCTCCCTGCCGTATGTATATTTCTATTTCCAAAGATGTGGAAGGAGGCTAAGGTTTTTCCTTTACCTAAGGATACCAAAGCTGCTTTTAATGAGGGAAATTCTAGACCTATAAGTATTTTACCTGTCTTGAGCAAAATCATGGAAAAGTTGGTGCATTCACAAATTCAAGAGTATTTTGTTTCAAACAAGCTTGCAACAGATTCTCAACATGCCTATAGAGCTGGTCACTTTTCCTCCAATGCTTTGATACAAATGACTGATGACTGGCTTAAAGCTATAGATAACTCTATGTTGGTGGTAGCTGTGCTGTTAGATTTTAGTGCTGCATTTATGTGCTGGACCATTCTCTACTGGTTGATAAACTTAAATGTTATGGTTTTAACTCTTCTGCTTTGAAGTGGATACTAAGTTATTTGTCCTCTAGATCACAGAAGGTGTATCTAAATGGCAGCCTGTCCAGTAGCAGAGGTCTAGAGTGTGGCGTGCCCCAAGGAAGTTGCCTAGGACCTTTGCTCTTCTCTGTATTTACTAATGACCTATCTTGGGCTACCAAATGTGCTAAAACAGTTCTTTATGCAAATGATTCAACATTGTATTACGCTGCACCATCATGCAATGTACTTAATGAAGTTTTGAGTAGAGAACTTAAAGTTGTGCATGACTGGGTAGTATGTAATAGACTTGTCCTTAATATCTCCAAGACTAAATGTATTGTGCTGGGAACAAGGCACAGGTTATCTACAAATCCAAAGCTTCATTTAAACTTGTGTAATTCGGCAGTTCAACAAGTTGAAAGTACTAAACTCCTTGGAGTGATGCTGGATTGCACTCTGTCTTGGTCTCAGCATATTAATTATATTGTTTTAAAAATGGGAAGAGCAATTGGTATTTCCAGGAAATGTGCTTCTTTTGTTGCCCGTCCCCTTTTATGTCTGATAGTGCAAAGTTTAGTTTTATGTCATCTTGACTATTGCTCTGCGATGTGGTCATCTGCTGCCAGTGGTGACCTCAGGAAGCTCCAGGTGGTCCAGAACAGGGCAGCACGGTTGGTACTGGGCTGCTCACTAAGGTCTAATGTGAGCCGGATGCATGCCCGCCTCTCTTGGCTTAACGTTGAAAATAGATTGTCTTTTAATATACTTGTGCTGTTCAAGTTGGTCATGAGCAGTAAAACTCCTGTTTTTATACATAATCAGATTGTTTTTAGTAATACTGTGCACGAGCATTACACTAGACTAGAGGTTCCAGTAGTGGGCAGCTTGAATTGCCAGGTCCTAGAACCAGCGCTTTGGGGAGATCTTTTATTTTTAGAGCATTAACTCTGTGGAATGGCCTGCCTCGGAACCTCTGCTGCATTTACAGTAGATTCACTTTTAAAAAGAATCTTAAATAGTTTTTAAATTGTTTTTAACACTGTAAAGTAATTTTTTGTTTTTGTTTTACACTAATGTAATTTTAGCTATATTAATTGTTACAGTAGGTTCATTATGCATTGTGTGTACTGACTTTTAATAATTTAGTTTTTTTGCAATAGTGATTGTTTTTGTATGTTTTTTTGTGTGTGGACCCCAGGAAGACTAGCTGGTTGCTATCGCACCAGCTAATGGGGATCCCTAATAAAATAAAATAAAATCACCCCCTCCTAATGTACAGTCCCCTCCCCATCATATGTATATACTCTGTCAGGATCTATGGGTAACAGTACTGTTTATTTGAATACCGTTTATGTCACAAATGTATCAGTACTAAATACCTGTATGTCCCTATGTCATAAATGTCGATATGAATTTAAAATGGGGGACCCTGATGTAAACAAGACAAACGTCTTTCTCTGGTCTGCATCCCCTTAACAATTGTGTGTATTGAGCCGTACTGTATTGTACCCATTCTGCAATCTGTTAAATAAAGTTTTCATTCATTCATTCATTCATTCCAGGAAAGGGTTAATTGCATTTGAAAACCAATCTCGAGCGAACACTGCAGAGCTGAGAGGACGACATTACCAAACCAAAATAGTCAAAACAACAGACAGAATACACTATTGGAATGATATACTCATGATTACATGACTTCACTTGACTGTAGTTTTCATTTTAACGTTTTATTAATGCTAAAAAAGCAAAGATGATGGCAGCAATAACCAACAAGAATGTCAAGTGATGCCATGTCAGAGTAGCTGTGCTCTTGTGATTGGTCAAATATTGGTATAGACCACTGCACAGGGGGAGAAAATGAATGAATGTGGATGAGAGCCTTGGCATTAATTATGCTCAACTCTGCTCTTGTCAAATGTCAGACCAATTGAATAAGTGGAACCGTATGAACCCTCTACCTTGATAAATGCCTATGGTAAGAAAACTAATTTCTCTGGAACCAGGCGGGTCTTAAAACTATGACATGACTCCTCCAGGGTTTAGAGGCTAATGGTAGAAATGGTTATGGATACAACCTAATGTTATCAACGGCTGTTATTTTACCAAGCATTAGACCTAATGTTATAGCTAATGTTACTAGCAAACATTTTCAAGCGTTACATTTCCCAAATGGCGTCAAGCTCTGGAGTGATTTGATTTACTTTATTTATCTCGAACAACCATAAACACACAAACTTGAAATAACAAAAACTAAATACAAATAAAATAAAATAAACTAAATAAATAAAATACAAATAAAATTAAATAAAATATATCTTCCTAGACATGGAAGCAATTGTCAACATAGCTCAAGACAAATGGTTTTGTTCGAGAAGGGACAGAAATCAGCAAAGCTTATCTGGTCCTGCCCCTTCCTTACAATATCATATTAATATGTAATAAGTTATCTATCAATATCAAAAATAATATACCTATTCACTACAGCAAAAGATAAATAAATAATTACAAATATACTAGTTCACATTATTTTCAAGTTCCTCTAACTTATACTTGTCCCAAGAATTCCTGTTTATATCTGCATTTAAACATTTCAATAGTACTTAGTTTAGTTTTTATTGCTACATCAAGGCCATTCCAAATGGATACCCCACAAACTGAGATGCACTTTCTTTTTAGAGTAGTACGGACAATAGGTTGTTTTAAATTCACATACTCATAATGGTATGAGCCACATACCATTATCTATTAGGCTGATGACTTTTCCATGTATTGCAGGCCGTACAATGACATGACTGATTGCATGGAGCTGCTGTGGACTAAACTGGCACGCTGCTACTACCCCAACCCCACGGTGCAAGACTTCTTCCTCGACATGCACTCCAAGTACTTCCACCACTGCTCCGACGAAGACACGCTCTTAACGGACGCGCCGCACAGCATGGTGGTCGTCCTCACCCTCATCCCTGTGAGCCTCATCCCTCTCCTCGTTTTTCTGGTTGTTTGGAAGAGCAAGGTCCGGGACTGAGTCAGGAATATCGGACTTGCAGTGTCCCATTAGGATTCAGAGCACATTAGGCTACTCTTGGATTGTACAACTGATGGAACTTTCCAAATAGAAATCAGGGCTGTTGTACAGTGTGGTCCCCCAGGACAAAATTAACCAGCACAAATAGTGAAACTAAAATGACTGCAAAGTGTATCTCCCGTCCCAACAAAGGTAGTATCTGCAAAAGTAGATACTATATAACATGCTAATAATATCACATTTTGTATTACAAGCCTTTTGGCAGAATAGTATGAGGATTAGTGCTCTGTTTTATTTGAAACTCCCCACCTCCACCTTGACCCCCACCTCCACCTCAACCTCCACCCCCACCTCCACCACCTCCACCCTCACCTCCTATACCTACCTCCACCTTCACCCTCACCCTCCATACCCAACTCCACCCCCCCCCCCCCCCCCCCATTGTACTATTTCTATTATATGCTGGAAAGTGAATGGTCTGAAAAACAACAAAAGATGTAAAGAACTTATTGCCATCATGTCTATATGCTTATTTTGTTTGTTTGTTATATTTGTTGTGTTTGGTATTTAATTTGTACTACTACTATACAAAATGTACTAACAATTATTGCATGTGCGAGGGATGTTATGTTGGTGTTTGTATTTGTGTCTTTTTTATATGATGATATATATGCCACTGCCTGTAGTCACCTCATATAACCTTAAGACCTGTAGGAAACACTAGAATATATTCAAGCAATAGATATCTGAAAGAGAGAGAAGGGGGACAGATGTGAGGAGCATCTATGAACATGGAATAAAACCCAATAGAACTGTGAACAATGCACACAACACAAGACATCCAAACTTTTTATTATGCTTTATTTAATTTTTAAGTTGTAGCAGAGTTCAGCGTTCATAAGAAATGCTTGTGTTGATTGATTGAAAATGTTAGTAACAGATTGCAGAATGGGTACAATACAGTACGGCTCAATACACACAATTGTTTATTTTTTTTTATTGGTCTTTTTCCCCCTCCATTTTTCCTCCGATTTTCTCCCATCCCAATGTTAGTCGTATGCCAATTCCCAGTCCCTTCCTGATCGCTGCGCACTTACCCCCCACAGTCAGATCATCTGGGAGAGTGGAGGCTACCACGTGCTTCCTCCGACACACGTCCAGCCAATCACCGCTTCTTTTCACCTGGCAGCGCGGATTCTCATTGAGAGGGCGTAGCGTGTGGGAGGACCACACTATCCCCCTCACGTCCAATCCGCGCTTAGCAGGCGCCCCGACCGAACTGTAGGAGTCGCTGTTTACAACGACCCGGACCCACCCCGCCAGCTTCTCCCACCCTCTGATACAGCCAATTGTATCAGTGCAGACGGCCAGCCAAGCTGGTGACAACCCCGGAGCTGTGAGCTGGATTCGAACAGGCGAATCGAGCTCACAGCTCCGGGGCTGGTGACGAACGCAATCTCCGCTCGGCCACCTAACCGCCTAATACACACAATTGTTAAGGGGATGCAGACCAGAGCATGTGAGCGGCGCGGCGCGGGAGCGGAGCGGGTGGTTTTGAAGTGAGTGACGGAGTGGGTTTTAAAATGGGTCGGCGCGACTTCCGGAGCGAGAGCTGTCCTCCGCTCCAAGCTGCTCCGGGCCGCTCAGTGCACACGATCACACAGAAACTGATGTAATATACACAGGGCCGCCTGGGAGAAATGCGAGGCCCTGTGCGAGATTTAAACGCGATATTTTTTTTTTTTTTTTTTTTCATACAGTCAACATATTCTTAAATAATAGCGCTGCCCGAGGCTGGGCATGATACAGTCAACATATAGCAAGAGAGAGAGCGAGAGAGAGCGAGAGAGAGCTCCCGTTCTACAGTCAATATACAGTGTACAGAGAGAGAGAGAGAGAGAGAGAGAGAGAGAGACACATATTGGAAAGAAATTGAAATGCTATTTGGCCCTAAACAGAGAGTACACAGTGGCAGAATACCTGAGCACTGTGACTGAAGGTCCTTGACTAGGTACAGACTCAGCGAGCACAGCCTAGCCATCGAGAAAGGCCGCCATAGGCAGACTGTGTGTGTTAGAAAGAGAGAGAGAGAGAGAGAGCATGTGTGTTTGTCGTGTGTGTGTGTGTTAGAGAGAGAGCATGTATGAGAGATCCAAAAGGACAAAGATCAACACTTAAATCCAAAGAGAAGAGGGTCTATACCAGAGAAAACAAAGCAGCAAGGAGCCAATGGCCGACATCAGCTAAATAGGCTAGCCAGGTAATGACACCAGGCCACACACAGCTTTGGCCAACGGCCCAACGCTTCCCAAGCTATCAAAAAATTCACACACAGCACATGTCGTATCTCCAAATGTTGTGAAGTAACATATGTTTTGCCTGGAAAAAAACATCGTTATTAACAAAACATTTGGGAGGGGAAGGAAGGAAGAGTGGGGTAATGTCATTACATTTTCATTCATCTTACCTGCACCAAGGAACGCAGGGCGAAAGGCCGCAACACAGGTCTCCACGTTGACGAAAGGCCTCTCGCTGGCGGGACAAAAATAAGCTATGGCCGGAGCCTTGTCATGGTGCAGGCCCGACTACATCTTCTGTCAAAGATGATGTCGTAGTCAGAGTGCCAGAACCCCCTGCTATTCTCACGGCTAATGTCAATGGTCGTAGCACAAGCTAACAGCTAACTCTAGGCTAACTGATAGCATCAAGCTAACGTTCCCAGCCGAGCGCAGCCGGCAGCTAACGTCGTAGCTAAACAGCTAACTGGCTAACAGTTAGCTCAACCCGGCTATCGCTAACCATTAGCTAACGCAGAAGCAAGCTATGCGGCTACCACTGAAAAACTGTAACGTGAGAAAAGCAATACAGGTGCTGACACCAGGCCACACACCGTTAGCTACTACTACTACTACAACAGCTAGTCGGCCAGTTTGGCTCCAGAGAGAGAGAGAGAGAGAGAGATCCACGGCGGGAATAGAATAGAGGGCATTAAAAACTCACCAAACGTCCAAGAGGATGGAGACAACCGCGTGGAGTTGACGAAGTTCATCTGCCGAACGACCATCATCTTCATCTTGGCTGCACGCGCTGTCTCTAGGTTAGCTAACGCTAGTTAGCATTTAGCTAAGCTAGCTACTAGCCGACATCATCATGGCTATATCCCGACTGAACCACACTTAATATTATAACGTAGCTAAAGCTAACTAGCTGTCCCTGTCTTTAACCAGGATGGCTAGCCTGACTGAACTGTCTAACATGCAACAACTTTCATCTTCAGTCCATCTGCCGCTGGCATCCAATGCTGCACGCGCGAAATAGTCAGACGCTAGTGATGGGTCGGTCATGAGCGACTCGTTCATAAGAGCCGATTCATTGCCGTGAGCGTGAGTCGAATCGCTCACGTCTGGCAATGAGTTGGTTCATGTGTCGGAGGATAGCATGTGATCGTCTCCGGCCTCTCGGACCAACAGTAGGGGGGGTGCGCAACAACCAGGAAGGGAGTTTGGAATTGGCATAACGACTAACAGTGGGATGGGAGAAAATCGGAAAAAAAGGAGGGGGGAAAAGATAATAAAAAACATTGCAGAATGGGTACAATACAATACGGCTCAATACAAACAATTGTTAAGGGGCCCAGGGGGTGCAGAGACTGTTGTAGTTTGGTCAAATCAAGCTAATTTACACCATGCTCCAAAAGAAATTCTGCTGAGCGAGCTGTGGAGCGGGGAGTGCTTGATTCGTAAATGAAGGTGAGCGGTGAGCGAGCGGTGAGCGACTTGGGGAGGCGGGGCCAACATGAGCAAATTAGAGCAGAACCAGACGTCTAGAGCGAAGAGCGGATTTCTCGAGCGCTCCGCTCCGCTCACATGCTCTGATGCAGACCAGAGAAAGACTTTCGTCTTGTTTACATCAGGGTCCCCCATTTTCAATTCATAACATTTATGACATACACGACATACAGATATACAGTACTGTTACATCCAGACATTTATGACATACAGTACAAGCTATACAAATATACAGTACTGTTTATTTACAGAGAGAGTTTCTAAAAGAGAATATATACATTTGAGGGGGTGGGGGGGTGTTTGGACATTTACCGGGGCCCGTTTCGAATTGCAGCCTCCCGTAGGTGCTTTTTTAGAGTGGTTTTGAAGGTGGGTAGGGATTCACATTATTTTACGGCTGTGGTTGTTTTCATAATCATATAGTGTGGCTTTGTTCTTATGTGTGGTTGTGTTCGTATAGTGTGGTTGTGTTCATATGTGTGGTTGTGTTCGTATGTGTGGTTGTGTTAGTTTGTGGCTGTGTTCATATAGTGGTTGTGTTCGTATGTAGGCCTATGGTTGTGTTCGTATGTAGGCCTATGGTTGTGTTCGTATGTGTAGCTGTGTTCGTATGTGTGGCTGTGTTCGTACAAATTGTGTGGCTGTGTTCGTATGTGTGGTTGTGTTTGTATAGTGTGGTTGTGTTCATAATCATATAGTGTGGCTGTGTTCTTATGTGTGGTTGTGTTTGTATAGTGTGGTTGTGTTCATATGTGTGGTTGTGTTTCTATGTGTGGCTGTGTTCGTATGTGTGGTTGTGTTCATAATCATATAGTGTGGTTGTGTTCATATGTGTGGTTGTGTTTCTATGTGTGGCTGTGTTCGTATAGTGTGGTGGTTGTGTTCGTATAGTGTGGCTGTTTGTATGTGTGGTTGTGCACTTGCATGTGTGTGTGTGTGTGAGAGAGAGAGAGAGAGAGAGAGAGAGAGAGAGAGAGAGAGAGAGAGAGAGAGAGAGAGAGAGAGAGAGAGAGAGAGAGAGAGAGACTACAAATTCTAGAGTCAACCATAAAAGACTACCAGAACCAAATCCAAATTCCAATTGGCTATACTAAAACTACTTAACATTGTCCTTAGCTTCAAGATCTTCCCCAATATTTGGAACTAAGGACTCATAACACTGCTCCACAAAAGTGGAGACAAATTTGACCCAAAAAATTACTGTGGGATCTGTGTCAACAGCAACCTTGGAAAAATCCTCTGTATGATCATCAACCACAGACTCATACATTTCCTCACTAACAACAATGCCCTGAGAAAATCACAGATTGGCTTCCTACCAAATCACCGTACAACAGACCACATTTCTCACCCTCAGCACCCTAATCGACAACCAAATAAATAAAAACAAAAGCAAATTATACTCCTGTTTCGTTGACTTCCAAAAAGCATTAGACTCAATTTGAGGGTCTGCTGTACAAGCTATTAGAAAGTGGCATTGGAGGGAAAACCTACAACATCATAAAGTCAATGTACACCAACAACACATGCTGTGAGGCTTGAGGAAAAATACTTCTTTCCTCAAAGCCGTGGGGTTAGACACGGGTGCAGTTTGATATATGATATGATACATTTATATAAATTGCGCCCCTCAACCAATAGTTACATCGCCCGGGGCGCAGCCCGGGGGAAAAGAAAAGCAGAAAGGAACAATACGAAAACAGAAGAAAATACATGCAGGCCAACCAAGCAGATAGAGAACGGACGGACATAATACACCAGTCATACTACAATAAAAAACTAGTTCATGGATTTTTTTATGGCGAAAGGGTGGGTTTTGAGCATGGCCTTAAAAGTCCGTAGAGTGCTTGCAGATTTTAAGTTTAGTGGGAGCTTGTTCCAGAGTTTCGTCACCAGTCTTGTGTGTGGGATTTTGAGGCAGATTTGATTGTTTGATCTGAGGGAACTGGAGCTGGCTGATTGGACCAGGAGTTCCTTTATGTAGGCTGGGGCGAGACCGTTTATGGCTTTGTATGTTTGAGTCCAACCCTCTTCAACATATACATTATGAACTGGCAAAAACATTGGAACAAGCTGCCGCACATGGCATCCCCCTAGCAAACACAGAAGTCAAATGCATACTGTTTGCAGATGATCTGGTGCTGCTGTCTCCAACAAAATAAGGGCTACAGCAGCACCTCGATCTTCTACACAAATTCTCCCAGACCTGGGCACTGACAGTACATCTAACCAAAACAAAAGTCATGATATTCCAAAAAAGGCCCAGCCTACAACAACACAAACACAAATTCCTCCTAGACACAATTGCCCTAGAACACACAAAAAACGACATCTATCTTGGCCTAAACATCATTGCCACAGGGAACTTCAACCAAGCTGTGAACGACCTGAGACTGAGAGACAAAGCAAGAAGGTTTTTTACGCTATCAAAAGAAACATCAAGCTAGACATTCCAATTCAAACCTGGCTCAAAATATTAGACTCCGTCATAGAACCAATTTACCTGTATGGTTGCGAGGTCTGGGGCCCACTTGCAAACCAAGACTTCACAAAATGGGACAAACACCAAATTGAGACTCTGCATGCAGAATTTTGCAAATCCATTCTCTGTACCCAAATAATGCATGCAGAGCAGAACTAGGAAGATACCCACTAATTATCAAAATCCAAAAAAGAGCATTTAAGAGTCTGTCTAACAAAGCCCTCACCTACAGAGAGACCCTAGACTAGGGCCTAGAGAGATGCTCGCTCAGCCAGTTGGTCCAGGGCCCTATTCCCCGTACCTGGCTAACTGAGTTAGCCGGATAATGTTCAGCATAGCTTGACTTAAGCCAGACATTTCCGTTCCCCGACGTCGGATTTTCTAAGTCACTATGGCAACAGATCAAAAAGTTTGAACCTGCTCCAGAGCAGGTTTAGTTGAGTTAGCTGGATATAAGCTGGCCACTCCCTCGGAACAAAATGGCAGCTCCCTTCCTCAGAGATTGATTGATTGATTGGAAACTGTATTAACAGATTGCAGAATGGGGTACAATACAGTACGGCTCAATACACACAATTGTTAAGGGGATGCAGACCCAGAGAAAGACTTTCGTCTTGTTTACATCAGGGTCCCCCATTTTCAATTCATAATGACATTTATGACATACATGACATACAGATAATACAGATATATCATGACATTTATGACATACATGACATACAGATATACAGTACTGTTACATTTGTGACATACAAGATATGCAAATATACAGTACTGTTAAACAGAGATCCTAACAGAAATTATATATACGAGGGGGAGGAAACTGTACATTGGGAGGGGGTGGGTGGGTGGGAGGGGGTGTTTGGACATTTACGGGGGCCAGTTTTGAATTGCAGCCTCCCGTAGGTGCTATTTGATCCCATTATACCATTCTGAATAATGTTTTCGCGAGATGATTTCCAGAATGTATTGATTTCATAGAATGTGTGAAATAGGCCTATAATTAAAAACAATTAAAATACATTAAACTGGTCAAATAAATGCTGATAATAAATCATATTCAGCCTATGGATTTCCTACATACTGCATGACACCTGTTTGAGCTGCGGGATGAGGCGCACTTGTTTCTGATGGAGAATGTGTCCCAGCTCGCTGCCCACCTCCGATGCCGACTAGATATCAATTGAGGGGGAATACGCGGCACAGCTATACCTACCTATTCGAAAAGAACATTATCTGCACTGACTTATATAAAAAATAAGTACAGATCACGTCTGAATGAATGTGGAGGATGATCTCCGAGTCGCTGTCTCCAAAATTAAACCCAGACTATGCCCATCCATCTCATTAGGTGAGTTGAACATTATAGCCTTCTAAATGAAACACGCTATATGTATTCATTTTATGGTTGTTTGATTATTGTGTTATTTTGTGTAGTTATTGTGCGTGTTAAAAGCCTCCAATGCATATGTGTGCGTGTGAACGTTTGCATGTTTCAACCACCTCTATATAATAGTGGGGGTCGCGGCTCTCTGACACCATTATTTCGGGGGTCGCAGCCTGAAAACTTTAGGAACGATGTATTTATTATATTACATGATACCTAAGCGCATACAGTAGAGATATCCTCATAAGTATCTATTCATTCGTATCAATTAGATATACTCTTTATCTTTGGGCTTGTTTTTGTATACTTATTCTGAAAGAGTTGAAATAATTATTTTCGCTAGCAAGATCTCATTTGATTATTCATTCCATTGGCATTAAGCCTATTGCCAGCAGTTACATTTAAATAAATATAATCTGATTGATTGGGGTAATAAGGGACTTAAAATGTGCCTATAGATTATGCATTTAACTTGTCGGCGAGGCTATTGAGCCGCAGGCACGTGCACACATAGAGGCCAAGGGGTGCTTGAGCACCTGCCTTTTTGAGCCTCATCAAAAAAGTGCCCTTTTTTTATTTTTTTTACCGTTACGCATATAGACTGCCCTTCCAACTGAAAAATTTCAGGATAGAATCAAAATATTAGGTAAAGAGAGAGAGATGCCCCATATTCCATTGCAGTTTGCACGGCCTCCTCAGCGTGCCTCTCCGCGGACCTATATATTTTATGCATAGCGTGGGTGGTGATGATGATGATGATAGAAACCGCTTGTGGCGCATACAGTTGAATGCTGGTATTACACTCATTGAGGGACACGAAGAAGTCAAGTCCGATGGGATTTGGGAATCTCAAATACAAATCGGGATTGGAATAAAAAATGCATTTATATTAAACAATACAGAATATACAGCACTTCTTGGGGTCTGTAGGGTAAGCACTTATTCCCTCCCCCCTGAACATTTATGGAGATGTATGGGCTTTTTAAGTCAGTGATAAAAGTGTCTTTCAAGGATAAGTGAGCTCCTGCACTGATTATTATAGTTCAATATTCAATATTTGATCACCAAAACCCCCCAAAAAGCATAAAAAGGGGGCCCCCCGCCCGAAAAGGGCCCTTAAAAATCGTGCTCGGTTAATATATACACACAAGTGTAGTGCCCTTTTCAGCCTTTGAGCACCTGCCCCTCTAAAGTCCTGTGCACGTCCCTGTTGAGCCGTACTGTATTGTACCCATTCTGCAATCTTGTTAATAAAGTTTTAAATTAATCAATCAATGCCGTTAGAAAATCAGGATTTCTGCGATCGACACCTGCTGTCTTTTCAACTGAAGCGGCCGCGCGCACTGATCCTGAGTATCAAGTCTGGTTCGAATGAACGAGACTGAATCCACCTTCGAGGAACAGGGAAATCCCGGATTCAAACATCTGGTTAATTTAATCTGGATAATGGGACTTTTGATCGACTTAGTTGAACCAGGTACGGGGAATAGGGCCCTGGGACTCTGCTCACAAACACAAGCAGAGCCACCAGACAGAAACCACACTGGACTAAACCAAATTATAAGAAAACTAAAAGAAAACTATCTGACACATTGGAAAGAATCAACCCAAAACCAGAGCAAATTGGAAAGCTATTTGGCCCTAATCAGAGAGTACACACTGGCAGAATACCTGAGCAATGTGACTGATCCAAAACTAAGGAGACCCTTGACTAGGTACAGACTCGGCAAGCACAGCCTAGCCATCGAGAAAGGCCGCCATAGGCAGACCTGGCTCCCAAGAGAAGACAGACTGTGCACCCACTGCACAAAAGGAGAGGTGGAAACCGAGCTACACTTCTTAACAACCTGCCCATTATACCAAGACATCAGAGACATATACTTCCCACAAATTGCAAACACCCAAAGAGACTTTGAAAACATGGCAAATAACTCAAAACTCCCATACCTACTGGGAGAAATACAACAATGTGCAAACACAGCTGCTGTGAGAAGAAAAGGACATCCAACGGAATACAACCACCATAAAGACTGTCAATCACACAAATCATACAAATTCCTTCTGTATTGTACTGATTTCTTCTGATTTCTCTGTTTGATTGTTTTGCTTTGTTTTGTTTGGCTTTGGCTATGTAAACGTATGTGCCATAAAGTCAATAAAGCCCCTTTGAATTGAAATTTTATTGAATTGAGAGAGAGAGAGAGAGAGAGAGAGAGAGAGAGAGAGAGAGAGAGAGAGAGAGAGAGAGAGAGAGAGAGAGAGAGAGAGAGAGAGAGATAATGAGAGAGAGGGATTAGAGAAGGAGAGAGAAACAGAGAGTGAGAAAGAGAGAGACTGACAGAGAGGTATGTAGACAGATAGAGATAGATATAGTAATCTCCATAGGAAACAAAGGCCCTTGTGATATCCCTGCATACTGCCATGCTGTAAAGGCCACTGAAGATAAGGTGAAGAAGCTTCATTAGCACAGAATCAGCAACACCACTTTGTGTCCCACTCCTCTGTATGCGTTGGAACAGTGGTTCTCAATGTGTGGTCCGGGGACCCCAGGGTCCCCTCAATTTCCCTAACATTTTATTCTCTTGAAGTTATCCCAATGAAAAACATTTATATGAATGACTGATCGTAGGTTTCTCCTCTGTTATCGGCCTACA
Organism: Notolepis coatsorum; assembly: GCF_963971535.1. NCBI lineage: Eukaryota > Metazoa > Chordata > Actinopteri > Aulopiformes > Paralepididae > Notolepis > Notolepis coatsorum. The sequence continues at coordinate 72,843,132 of NC_140174.1, read as the reverse complement.
GTATAGATACTTATGGAACTCATGACTAAATCACACACAACAAATATCTTCTCAGATGGGGCTCCCTAAGATGAAATCTTATCAAATGGGAATGAAATGAATGTATGATTTTATTTTTGTGTCTGGATGCTTCAACATGGTCCATCACATGACAGGATTATTGTTATTATTGTTTTGAAATATTTTCTACTGCCATCAGACTGACACACAACATTTAAAAATACTAATTAAAAATACAAATAATAACCTTTATTTAAAATCGCAAGCTTCTGAGGTTTCCCTCATTTACAGAGACGACGATTGTACAAATGTAAACAGTACATAATAGAAAGCAATATTAACAGAAAATCAAACACAAAAGAGTAATAATAAAAAGAACATTTTAAAAGAATACAAAAATCTGCTAAAACAGTTACAGGTAGTCACACAATGGTCTGAAATCATACGTTTAAACAGACCAAGAGAAGAGAGAACCTCCAACTTAAAGGGGAGTTGGAGGACATTCCAAGAGTTAGAGGCATCAAAGGAAAAAGCTGACTTCCCTATATCAGAACAAACTTGAGGGACCATATGAACCAGGCAATCAATTGATTGAGTTGAATAGGTTCCAATATTCCAATCTAATAATGAAGAGATATAAACAGGTTGCTTATACAATAAGGGCTTTACAAATAAATAAATAAATAAATAAATATCAGTGTTTGTTGCCCCTTTCTGCAAGAGAAGGCCAACCCACCCTATCATATAGGACACAATGGTGAGTATCATATCTGTCACCAGTAATACACCTAAGAGATGAGTGATATGCAGAACCCAGAGGTTTAAGAGTTGATGCCGCAGCATGCCTATAAATTACCATAATCCAAAACTGATAAGAAGACTGATTCAACTATTCTTTTTCTACTAAATAGAGGAAAATTGGATCTTGGATTGGATTTTCTGTCACAGATTAGAGGCAAGATTATCCACATGGAATTTAAATGTAAGTATCTCGTCAAGCCACAGGCTAAGATATTTATACTCAGTGACTCTCTCTATACAAGAGCCACTGAAAGTAGATATCCACACATTTTCAAAGTTAATATTTCTGGGTCTTGAAAACAACATACATTTAGTTTTACTAGCATTAATTTAAGATTAACAAGGGCCTCCTGAAGAGCATCAAGAGAAAGCTGCAATTTCTCAACGGCCAACTGCAGAATCAGCAATACAGTACACAATCATATCATCAGCATACAAATGGGCATGACATCCATACAAAGAAGAAACAATATCATTGATGTAGATTGTAAAAAAATAAATAAAAAAAGATTGATTGATTGATTGATTGATTGATTGAAAAGTTTATTAACAGATTGCAGAATGGGTACAGTACAGTACAGCTCAATACATACAATTGTTAAAGGGATGCAGACCAGAGAAAGACTTTCGTCTTGTTTACATCAGGGTCCCCCATTTTCAATTCATCATAACATATATGACATACATGACATACAGATAGACAGTACTGCTACATCTATACATTTATGACATATCAGATTTGCAAATACAGTACTGTTTGTGATACAAAAGTGTCCAGAAAAAGAGTGTATATACATTTGGCGTAGAAACTGTACATTGGAGGAGGTTGGGTGGGTGGGGTGGGGTTTGGGTGGGTGGGTGAGGGCTGTACATTGGAGGTGGGGGGGGGGGGGTTGGGTAGGGGACACACACACACACATTTTACACTGTACATTGGAATACTGACAAAGCCTTACTTGGTCATTTACTGTACAACTAGGTTAGGACATTTGTAGGGGCCAGTTTCGAATTGCAGTCTCACGTAGGTGTTTTTTGAGAGTGTTTTTGAAAGTGGGTAGTGATTCACATTCCTTTACAGCTTTAGGTAGGGCGTTCCACATTGATGTGGCATAATTGCTAAACGTGTTTAGTCCCTTGTTTGAGCCGAATCTGGGTTTTACATGATTTGTGGAGCTCCCTCTGGTGTTGTGATCGTGGTATTCACTGACATTTGGGAAGTATTTTGATACAGATACAGATGAAACAAACAAACAAATCAAAACTACTAAACAGACAAAATACAAAACGACAAACGACAAAATAAAAAGTTTGGCAAGGAGAGTGAGTGAGTGAGTGAGTGAGTGAGTGAGTGAGTGAGTGAGTGAGTGAGTGAGTGAGTGAGTGAGTGAGTGAGTGAGTGAGTGAGTGAGTGAGTGAGTGAGTGAGTGAGTGTGAGTGAGTGAGTGAGTGAGTGAGTGAGTGAGTGAGTGAGTGAGTGAGTGAGTGAGTGAGTGAGTGAGTGAGTGAGTGAGCAAGAGAGAGATGAGCTTTCTTATGCATAGACGTGGGTATGGACAGGATGATGTCATGTATGACCCCCCCCCCCCCCCCCCCCCCCCCTACTGTGCAGAATTAAATGGGTGGTCATGGCATATTACGTATTTCTGGAGGCCCTTGACATGAAAGAATTTGAGAACCGATCTATTAGCATACTGTATCTAAATGTAGATATTAGCTGAGGTGATTGCAGCACTTTAGATCACCTCAATTTGTCCTTCAGCCATATTAGAAACTATATACTCATTTAACCCTACTGTACGCAGTCAAACAAACATGGTGACTATTTTGTTGTTCTTCTTTTCTCGCACATGTGTTGATTCACTTTGGCAAAGAAAAGATATGGCAAATGAAAAGATAGGAGTCGTACGGTGAAAAGAGATCCTCGCGGTCGAGAACGTTCTATCACACCTGCCATCTTGTCGCTCTGACTCAAAGAAAAGCACAAAATCTAAAGAAAGCATATTCGCCAAACTGTTAAATTAATAGGTTGTGCATAGTGAAAGGCCCACTTTTCTTTGAATGGTTCTAGTGGTTCAGCGTCGGCTTTTTAGTGTGTGTATTGTTGTACAGATTTAAACGCTAAAACAATGAGTTTCCTTTCACACAGTTATCAGTTGTTGAAGTGTTTGTGTAAGGAGCAGAGCCCCCCTGGTGATTTACAGGAGCATTCTTCTCTTATCTTCACCTCCCCGTCTCCCGCCGTTGTTGTAAGACATCCGGCTGAGAATCACCCCCGACTGACATTTTGACAGTTCCACAGACTCCACAATGTTTCATATAGTTAAAACATTTCATATAGGCTACACAGAAGAACATACTCTATCGCCGACTACTGGTTCAAAGTAAAGTTAAGGAAAATCATGGCCTAGGTTAGATTCTTTCAAAAGATTTTAAATAATAATACATCAGACTTATATTGCGCTTTTTCTGGATACCCAAAGACTCTTTACATGGTGGGATTATATAAAACACTTGTAAAACAACACTCTGTAATAATGACAAAATTATTCAAATACATACTTAAAATAGATTAGATGTCACAGATGTCAGAATAAACATTTGTCAAAAAACAAATGTTTTATGGTAGAAGCTTATCTTCTACTTCACAGGGCAATATAGCTCAAATTGCAGCAATTCTGTGAGGTCGTATAACTCTGTCTTGTTCGGTGTACAAAGAAGCCTGGTACCAATGAAATAGCTAGCTGTTATAGTAGCTTTGCCTGTTTGGTTTTTTTTCTGTTTTTTTTCTAGTAAGATTAAGTTACAATAAACAGGATTCATGCCAAAATTAATTAAGCTGAAATCAGGATAGGGGTATTTTCTTTGCACTTGTGTTTTATTTTATTTCATGAGGGACAATTCAATAAAAAGCTCTTCTACACAAAATGGAGTTGCTTGTTTTCACTGTTTTTACCAAAGTCAAAACACCTATAGTTATATGTTTTATAGAATAGACACATTTTGTAGAGTCTGCAATGCCGCCAAACGCCAACCTAGGCAAAAGAGCCTGCTTGGTACTGCACTTTGTTCACCATGTTTAGGTCTGATGTGTTTGTAGGATTTGAATGGGAGATCGTTTGCTATGGTTGGCCACAACTCAGGCTCTGCCAAGAGAATTCACAGTATAATAAATGACTAAATTAGTGGGACTGACAAACATGCCAACATTATGGGAAATGCACTTAACCGTCTTCTCCAGAGTCAGTCATTAAGCTATAGATAACAATTCCCTCTGCGTTCAGTGGCTGGCTGCAAGCTAGCCTAGCTTAGCACAAATGAATGGAAGTGGATACATGTACAGTATGTCATAAATGTCTGGATGTAACAATACCTGTATGTCGTGTATGTCATACATGTCATGATATATATCTGCTGTATGTCGTGTATGTCATAAATGTCATGATGAATTGAAAATGGGGGACCCTGATGTAAACAAGACGAAAGACTTTCTCTGGTCTGCATCCCCTTAACAATTGTGTGTATTGAGCCGTACTGTACCCATTCTGCAATCTGTTAATAAAGTTTTCAATCAATCAATCAATACGAACCCCTAGTCATTTGTGCTAAGCTAGGCTAGGACATTGGTATCTATCTTCTTGTGAGACTCTGTGGAGATTCTGTGTATTAATTGATCTCATCATGTTCTGCTAAAATACTGTATGACTCCACGGTCATTCAATATGTGACATAATTCAATATTATTTCATGTCAATAGATATAGTAGATGTGTCTCTTTTCTTGCCAACACTCTCAGAAGCTATACTGCTGGGAAGAGAAAAAAACACCAAGCCAGCAGGTCTATGAGAGAAGTCTAATAAGGCCAGTATTATTATTATTATTATTATTATTATTATTATTATTAATAATAATAATAATAATAATAATAATAATAATAATAATAATAATAATAATAATAATAATAATAATAATAATAATAATAATAATAATAATAATAATAATAATAATAATAATAATAATAATAATAATAATAATAATAATAATAATAATAATAATAATAATAATAATAATAAATGAATTTTATTCATAGAGCACACTTTAAAATAGAATGTAATCTCAAGGTGCTTTAACATACTAAATAAAAATATACATCATAATAAAACATTAAAAAGTAGAATGGTCAAGGAAAGCACATAAGGAAAACACATCAGGACCCGAGAGAAAAGCTCTGTGGAAGAGATGTGTCTTCAGTCTTGATTTAAAAACAGTAATGGAGTCTGGCCCTAATTGTTTCTGGGAGCTGATTCCACACACTCCACACTGCTCTAAAAAGCTGTATAATGTTGATATCCGTAATGGCATTAAGACTATTGTTAAGGGAGAGATAAGGGAACTTAAAACAGAATAGGCTATTAGCATCTCTCCTCTAGGGGGGGGGGGGGGGGGGGGGGGGCATTATAAATGAGTATCACTAACACCAAGTTGCAGTGTGCCTGGCTGCATCTTCTCAGAATCCTAGTAATGTTAGTACTACTTCAGTTTCTCTCATCTTATTCATACTGATTATGCTATTTGTTCAACTGGATTTTTCCTCCTACAAAATAGACGTAGCGCTATACGTGAGGTAAGTCTTATCTTTGTGGGATTTTAAACTTGATGTGTTTATTAACTGATCTGCATTTAGCAAACATACATACTATACTGTGCATTGTAGAGATTACACATTTCAACTCATATCTCCACCACAGACGCCAGTGTGTATCATATCAGGGTAAACAGTCTGACCTTTTGATTATGGACAAGGGTATTCCTCAAGGTTCATCTTTAGGACCATTATTGTTTATTTTGTTAATGATCTCACCCAGATACCATCTGACTGTCATACTCAATTATACGCTGACGATACAGTGATTTATTCCTCCAAGTCTGATATCCTACAAATTCAGTATGCTTTACAGACTCATTTTGATGCTGTTCAGAAATGGTTAACTATTAACAAACTTCTATTAAATAAATATTTGCAAATATCAAATAATTACATTTTTAGATGGTGCTCCTCTTGAGAATGTCAATGAATATAAGTATTTGGGTTTTTGGCTTGATTCTCAACTCACTTTCAAGTCACATATTGATGCTGTGATAAATAAAACAAATTGTAGCCTGAGAATATTATCGTTCTATTAACTGTTTTTCCCTCCATGTTAGAAAAATAACTATTACGCAATAATGTTACTTCCAATAGTGGACTACGCAGATATAGTCTATCAGAACACCTCACTATCAAACCTCCGTCCTTTAAATGTAATTTATAATAGTGTTTGCAGATTTGTATTGAGGTGTCCTTATAGAACTCACCACTGTCTTATGTTTGAGTCGTTAAACTGGCTTTCCCCTCAATTCAGAAGACATTTTCATTGGTTGCTTTTTGTTTTCAAATGTATTTATTTTCTTGAATTATCCCCCCTATCTAAAACAGTTCCTAATTCCATATAGTTCATCCTATAATTTAAGACACACGGATCATCCTTTCTTTATCATACCTCGAACCACCAAAGTTATTGGTCGACTTGCCTTTAAATATAAAGCTCCAGCTGATTGGAACAAACTGCCTAGTTCACTCAGATCTCTCACTTACCATCTATTTAAGACATCTTTGTTTACTCATCTGCAGACTACTTGCACTTGTTACTAATTGCATCTGATGTACTGTGTTATGGTTTACATGTTTACAGATCAAACTGTAATGTTTTGTGTACACTTATGGGAACATATATTGACGATCCTCTTGGGAGGAATCAGTGTGGACTGTGGGGGTGAGCTTGGGAGAGCGTCAGTCTGTGTATAAGGCCCTGTCCACACGAACGCAAGGTTTTATGTAACCGTGATTTAATGTGCGCAGTTGCACTGTTCGTCCACACGCATCCGGGTTTTTGGAACACTGCAACCGTGGTCTTTTACAACCGGAGTCCAGGGTGGAGTTTTGGGCGCATCCTGGTTGCAGTGGTTGCGTGTGGACATAGTAACCGAGATTATTTCCAGTGTTTACGGCAGAGCTGTCTTTTTCTGGTCTGCATCCCCTTAACAATTGTGTGTATTGAGCTGTACTGTATTGTACCCATTCTGCAATCTGTTAAATAAAGTTTTCATCCATTCATTCTAGCGTTAACGTTACTAGTACAACCAATAGCGAGTGATATAACAACATTAACCAGACTGCTATATCAACTACCAGCAAGATAGTCTCCCATGTGTAACGTTACTACGCTAATGTACGGCCGCAATACTAACTATTATAATGGCAAATCCCAATCACATTAACATGTAAGCTAACAAAATCGGCAATCTTTTTGTGAGACTAAACTCTCCGCTCTTGGTGGTAAATTGTGTTGATGTTGGTTTTGTTTCATCAACAAATGAGGCAGAACACACAGTGAATGTATGTTTTTTGTTTATTGCACTTTGTTCTAGCTGCAAACAAAAAATGTATGCTAATGTGCTAAGCGAGCAATTTAAAGATGGCGGGTTTCTGTTTTGTGAAGGACGTTCCCTCATGTAACGTAGTGACGCGTTCAACCTTTCTGATTGGTTGAAATGGCCTTCATGTTTGAACTACATCGCCACCTATTGCTTTGGCATTGTACTACATGTATATTACATCAGTTTAAACCAGTGGTGCAGTCGTAATATGGGAACTGGTTACACGCCACGTGCACGCGCGCTCCCGCGCACGCGCATACATGTTCCCTCAGTTGGGCACAGAACAGATGATTATTATGCATAACAATGGAGATCAAGCAGCCCCCCACCTTCTCGTAGGTTCCTAATATTATGCAAAGTCTATGTGAGAAGTGCCGGCCGCCGGCCGGGTAGCTTTCTACAACGGCCGGGTACTTATCATTGCGCGCACTTCTGCAAACCACCCGTGTGTAGAGGCTTATTTTATTAAACCTTGGTGTCAAAAATACCTGTGATCGTGTGGACTGGGCCTAAGTCTATTTTGTTGTCCTGTGTTTTGTTTTGGTTTGTTATGTATCGTATTGTATGTTTCGTATTTTATGTTAAGGACCCCCTCGAAAACGAGATAGCATATCTCAAGGGGGTTATCCTTCAAATAAATTTCAAATATCCATAATGGCAATAACAATGACTATTGTTAAGGGAGAGATAAGGGAACTTAAAACAGAATAGGCTATTATAGCATCTCTCCTCTAGGGGGGGGGGCATTATAAATGAGTATCACTAACACCAAGTTGCAGTGTGCCTGGCTGCATCTTCTCAGAATCCTAGTAATGTTAGTACTGCTTCAGTTTCTCTCATCCTATTCATACTCATTATTCTATTTGTTCAACTAGATTTTTCCTCCTACAAAATAGACGTAGAGCTATACGTGAGGTAAGTCTTATCTTTGTGGGAATTTAAACTTGATGTGTTTATTAACTGATCTGCATTTAGAAAACATACATATACTGTGTGTTGTAGAGATTACACATTTATTTAGGCATAATGAACTGTATTCAATTCATATTTACTTATAAAGAATTATAAGCACAGTTATGAACTCACAATGCACTCATGTCAATAAGCAGTCTCATCCCCACCGTATGTATATATTTTCTCACACCCAACCCCCCACTCCTAATGTACAGTCTCCTCCCCATCATAGGTATATATTTTCTGTTAGGATCTCTGGGTAACAGTACTGTATATTTGCATATCATATATGTCACAAATGTAACAGTAATATATACCTGTATGTCAAGTATGTCCCTATGCCATAAATGTCATGATGTCATGTATGTTGTGTATGTCATAAATGTCGCTATGAATTGAAAATGGGGGACCCTGATGTAAACAAGACAAACGTCTTTCTCTGGTCTGCATCCCCTTAACAATTGTGTGTATTGAGCCGTACTGTATTGTACCCATTCTGCAATCTGTTAAATAAAGTTTTCATTCATTCATTCATTCATTCAGTCGAAATGACAGCCATGGTTTATAACTAATTTCATGAAGTGACATAACGTGGTTATTGTAAGAGCTTCCATACACCAGTATAACACAGTAATGTCATGCTATTGTAATGTGTTATTAAGTTAAGATGCTGCGTTATGTTCTAGTGATTTTATAATTCCTATAATAGTCAAACACTTTTTAATTATTAATTATACACACATTTTAGATACTGCCCCTATACCACATAACATAAAAAATAGTACTTTATACAGCATGGTGTGTGGTGTGGGACTGACAAAGCAGGCCATGCCACGATGATGCATAACAGGAAAACCACCACAGACACATCATCATAGGGTTAACTTGACACTTTTTCATGCAATGCTCTTGTGTCTGCATTTCATGTCCGAGACACAATGGGCCTTAAGATGTGTGGGTTTTCACTTTGAAGAAATGGGCCATTTGGGACATCTGACACTATAGGCAATTAGGCATACAATACCTCACACCTGTAGCCTGATGTAACATGGGCACAATGCACCCATTTAGATATGGAGATTAGTCAGCCGGTGACCAGCACGATCAGCTCACCCTTTAAGTGTTGTCTTCTGCTCTTTCTCTCTAAATCCACTCTGATGGAGTTAGACTCAGGTGTGTTGCTGGCCCCCGACATCCACTGGACAGGTAGAATGGGGCTGAAATGGATCCATTCATCGGGGCCAAACTCAATGACACCGGCCAAGCATGAACAACATATATTATGTGAGTAATACAACACAATGTCTTAAGTATATTGGGTAAAAATGTGCAGCTGAAGTGATCCGACTAATTTCAATGAATGTGAAAGAGTAATCGTTTGTTATTGTTGTCTCTTAGCTCCAGCTAGCCCGGACGCCAAGAAACCTGCTATGGGTCATCGACTCTGTGCAGTAGTCTGTCTCTCAACACTCTGTTTTATGATGCTGGTGACCTGCATAGCGCTCGGTATCTTGTGTAAGTATCATCGATCAATGGGATATTTCTTCTTAAAAATGGGCTACAGACCTATATTCATAACACATCTTTTTTCCAATTCCTCTTTCAGTTAGGCTACTAATAGAAACATGTTGTGTGTTAGGGTCTTTGTGAAAAACCACCTCTGACTTCACTGATGTGACGAGATGTGACTCATCCTCACAGAACCAGCTCAGACTTTCCAACCACCTCGTTTTGGTATACCATCACTCTTGTGTAACGTAATGACTTTGCTTGTTCACATTTTTAGACAAACACAAATCAGACAACAAGCCAGAATGGGAGAGCCTTCTCGTTGACTACCAGAACATCAGTGACCACTACCTCGCTGCCACCGAGGTAAACGATGAGCTGAGGAGAGACAACGGAAACCTGAGGGAACGCAACTCCGGACTCGCCTCTGTGACCCTGACCCGGCTGCAGGAGCAAGTCGCAAACCTAACTTCTGCGAACTGGCAGCTAAACCGAGACCACGGCCTGCTGGTCCGGTACAGTGCTGAGCTGGAGGTGGAGAAATCGAACATGTCTCGATCCATCACTTACATGACTGAGGTCCACGGGCGGCTAAGAGAAGACGGGAGAAAGCTTTCGGAGCAAAACACCTTTCTGAAGGACGAGCTATCCCAAGCCGACAAGGAGAATCGAGAGCTTCTTGAACTGAATGCCGAAATCCAGGGAGAGATTCGGAATCTGACTGAGAGTATCGACATTTACAAGGAGGTGTCCCAAAACAACTCCGAATTCCAAGAGACGATCGCAGAACTTCAAGACCAGAAGAAGAACCTGAGGGTCCTGCTAGAACGAGAGAGGCAGGCCACAGCCGAGAGAGAGAACAGCACGAGAGAGGAGATAGACTTGATGTTGATGGATGTGCGCTTACTGGGCGATGCCTTTCACTCTGTAGACCAGTACTGCCCTGTGGTTGATCGGATGACTAATGGTACATTACTAATTCATTTGAAACCATGTTTTATTGTTTTTTGATTATTATGATTTGAAAAGTCTTAGTGTTTATTTATTTTTTTACTAACTTTTAATTGAGTGCTTTCCTAGACATTGTAGGAAAAAAGATTCAGTACAATGAAAAGCTTGTTTGCTTTTTACAGAAGGTATGTTGATGTAAAATTACCCAACATTTTAGAACTGCCGTCTAAAGCACTTTGATCTATATCCCCCTGAATATCAACAAAACCAAGCCATTCCAATCTGCTTCCTTTGAAATATTGCATAATTTGCAAAATAGGAAATATGAATCTAATTCAAAATGTGGACATATGAGTGAAATTTGACAGAAGTAATGGTATTTAATACAATAGTTATACACCTCTGTCATGTTGCCACAGTTGACGGCAGGGTTCAGGCGCCAGTCTATGTTTGCAGTGTGACAGTACAACCCATGTGTATTTTTGCTTATGCAGAAACATTTGCACTTCACCGGAAAATAAATGCAGATTTAATTTGCACATAATCTAACCCAAAATTATAAACAGTTTTGCACAGATTCATTTAAAGTAGTTTGACAGCAATTGAGAGTAAAATTATGTCCTCCAGCGATATAATTGAAAGTACGGTCAATTCTCGTCTTGTGTCAATACTGCCTCAATGAAATGATGTATAGATAAAAAAAAAACTATATCAATCCCTATCACTATTTGTTCATCAACATCCTTTCATTGAGCTGTAATTCACTGGGGGGGACATATTCAAACTCATTAACCCATTAATTAACCAATCATCTTCAAAGTAAACAAATGTGTGCAAAACTGTTAAGAGCTTTGGGATAGTTCATAGTTGTGTGACTATGTGCAAAATAAACCAGCATTGTTTTTTGGCGAAGTACCACATTAACAAATTGACAATGAACCCTACTGAGAAAATGTTTAATCACCCACTTCCACAGAGCGGGTTTGTAAGACGTGTGAAGACAGATGGACGCTGTTCCAGACGCTGTTCCAGGCCACATGCTACCATTTCTCTGTTCGCACACTGCCTTGGAAGGCCAGCAGAGACTGGTGCCAGACACTAGGGGGCGACCTACTCATCATCAACAGTAAACGGGAACAGGTAGTGCAGCAGACCAGAATAAGAAATATAGTATATTATTTTTTGTTTGGGTCTATCATTTAAATGTTCAATTTAAAGGAAACTAAAAATAATTAAACAATTCCCAATGCAATTCCCTGTAACATATTGGTTAATGTTATTATTCTTTTTATTATTTATTAAAAATGTAAATGTATAACATTTTGTTCAAAGTAACTACTGTAGTCTAAATCTAATTTTGATAATGAATTATCCTGCCACTTTATTTTTCCATTGAATTCAACAGGCCTGTTTTGCTGGGTGTAACATGCTCCAAATATCTTTACTTTCAAATGATACAAAATGTAGGCTCTGTCTACACTCAGTGTATATGTCACTCTGCCCCACTTCTAAAAAAAAAATAGCACCACAACACTGATAACAGCCTCAAAAGTAAACAAACGTTTACAAACTGGGCAGTGGTTTTAGTAGTCAATAGTTTCTGGTCTAAATGTTAAGGGTAAAGATAATAGCACCTTTCATACAGATGCATCATTTGTTTCCAAGTATGAAATCATACAATGGGCTAGTTCTGAATAGCTTGTTTAAATAACCTTGATAATAACTGGCTAACAATAGTGAGGAGTAAATTCCTTGTTTTCCCAGCACCTACTCATTTGACATAATATGGAACATATAAAGCGTGTATTTGATGCAATCTTGCAATCTCTCTCTCTCTCTCTCTCTCTCTCTCCTCCTCTCTCTCTCTCTCTCTCTCTCTCTCTCTCTCTCTCTCTCTCTCTCTCTCTCTCTCTCTCTCTCTCTCTCTCTCTCTCTCTCTCTCTCTCTCTCTCTCTCTCTCTCTCTCTCTCTCTCTCTCTCTCTCTCTCTCTCTCTCTCTCTCTCTCTCTCTCTCTCTCTCTCTCTCTCTCTCTCTCTCTCTCTCTCTCTCTCTCTCTGTAGAGTTTCATTAGTGCCACCAGCCAGGCTATGGACCATGCTAACAGCAGGTTGTGGATCGGCCCTGACGGACACGGATGAAGAGGGAGTATGGAAGTGGGTGGATGGCAGCCCAGTCAGTCCAGATGTCCAGTAAGTCAAAGCACAGTGTAGACAACGATAATTAGTGTAGCCTTAAAGGAACATGCCAACATTATGGGAAATGTGCTTACCATCTTCTCCAAAATCAGACAAGAAGATAGATATCAATTTCCTCTCTTCGGCCGTAAGCTATAGCCTAGCCTAGCACAAATTAATCGAAGTGGATATGGACCAGCTAGCCTAGCTGTTGTCCAAAAACACCCCCTCTGAGTTTTAAGATAGGCTAGTGGTTCATATCAGCTTTCATTTATTTGTGCTAACCTTGGCTAGCTTGTAGCCAGATAGCTTTCTACTGAACGTACGACTCTGGAGAAGACGGTAAGTGCATTTCCCCCATAATGTTGGCATGTTCCTTTAAGTACATATCCTATGGTATTTGCCAAAATGGACCAATGTCCAGTGGAGTCATGTGGGTTACATACTGATTTGGTTATTTGAAGCATTTGGTAATAGGCTATATTTCGAAAGTTCACACCCCTGGGGAGGTGGCTATTTCACAAAGCAGGATTAGCATGTTTGCAGATCATTTAGAAAAATAATATGTCTTGATGTTATGGATTTTAATCTGTGAAACTAAATTTAAGGGGCACCAAAAAATCTCACACACATCCAAAAACTCTAAACATTTTTAGCTCACATTCATTTCATTTGACAGTTGTTGAGAGTGAATTAGTTTGAATATGGCCACCAGTGATTGGGGACATTGAATCCTTGTGTTGTGTACAGGTCAATGGAACGATAAGCTAGCAGTCCCTATAAGACAAGGTATTGCTATTTATTGGCAAGCTCTGTACATTATTTACATTATTTTATAATAAACCAAATCATTACATTTCATAAAATGGACTTTATAAACAATTGATTTGCGTGATCATAGTAATCAGCCTTAATAACACCACGAATGGCCTGCTTTTGCAATAAGACTATTGTATTCACAGTCTTTTTAAATGTCGACCCCCCCTATTTCCATATAGGAAGTATGAGTGAGCAGTCAATTATATACAAGGCCTTATAGTTTAATATATCCTTAGATGTATACAGGATTGCTATTGACTTTGAATCTTTTCCTTTAATATAGTTTCTTATGTTGTTTCCATGTACATTTCTGATACCCCTCGGAATTTTATCTCAGAAACCTTTTAAATTTTAACATCACAGATCTTTAATTCAATATCCCCATCTATTTATTTCAATTACCAAAAACCATACATTTAGTTATCTTAATATTGAGATACAATATTGGGGATGACAGTGGCTCAGGAGGTAGAGCGGTCGTCTGGTAATCAGAAGGTTCTCGGTTCAAAACCAGCTCCTCCCGGCAACGCGTCAAAGTGTCCTTGAGCAAGACACTTAGCCCCTAACTGCTCCCGATGAGTAGATTGGCACCTTGCATGGTTACCTCCACCGTCGGTGTGTGAATGTACTGTATGAGTGAATGGGTGAATGTGAGGTATAAGTTGTAAATCGCTTCGGATAAAAGCGCTATATAAATGTAGTCCATTTACCATTACAATTCATTAACATCAAACATCAAAGTTTTGAGAATTTTCAGCTCACTTTCAATATCATACAGAAGTTCCTTTAAATCATTTAATACATTTCTATTGTCTGCAAAAAGTAATACAGTTTAACAGTTCAGTAACATTGCAAATATTTTTCATAGAAAATATAAAATGTTTTGGACCGATCACTGATCCCTGGGGTACTCCACAAGTGACCATCCTAAATCCTGACACATTCCTGTCTGTTTTCCAAGTAGCTCTTCAGCCAAGAGTTAGCTATACCTTGTATCCAATACTTTCTCACTAATTATGCTGTGATCGTATCAAAAGCCTTCTGCAGATCAATATAAATACCAATAGAACACTCGTAATTTTCAACTGCCTTTGTTATTTCTTCTACCATCTCCCTTACTGCATATGTAGTTTAGGAATGTGATTCAGATTCAGATTCAGATTCAGATTCAGATTACTTTATTCACCATATTGTACAGGTACAAATGGAACGTGATTTGACATTTCAGTGCATGATTATTCACAAATAGGAACAACAAAATAATAAAAATGATAAATAAATAAGTGCAAAACAGGACAGAACAGTGAGACAACAATAAGACAGTAAAGTGCAGTGGTAGTGGTAGGGGACATGGATACAGTGCAGCATAGTTCAAGTCCAGAAGTCCAGCCCTAGCAGCTCGCCATAGAGGGGGGGGTGGAGCAGGGGGACACCTGACTCGTTAACCAGGCGAGCCGCTGAGGGGAAGAAACTCAGTCTGTGGCGGGACTTTAGTGTCTTGGGCAGCCGTAGCCGCCTGCCGTGGGGGAGCATGTTGAAGAGGTTGTGACCCGGGTGGGCGGGGTCTGCACACAGTAATTCTGGCTAATGGTGTAATCCTGCTTGGTGAAACTCCCCACTTGTCATGAAGGTACGTATATGATAATAGCTTGATGATAGATAATAACACAGTTGTCCTCACTATTTTCCCCATGCAGATATTGGTTAAGCCGGCCCGGGGGAGAGACAGAGCCTGATAATTGGCAGTTGTATAACCCTCTCGGGGAGAACTGTGGACACATAGACACCAATGAAATGGACCTCAACTCCTGGATGGATGGATCTTGTGATGCCCCATTCAGATGGATCTGTGAAAAGAGTGTTTAACATGCCAGACACCTTTGCTGCTATGTGTCAACATATCTGTATTATGAATGTCTTTTACTTACTACTTATCTACTTACGACTTACGAATATCATTAAAGGGGCACTTCACCAAAAAAAACTATGCTGATTTATTTTGTGCATAATCTCACACGCAAAAACTGTTTTGAGAGTAAATGAGTTTGAACATGGCCACCAGTGATGACATTGGGGACATTGAATCAGTGTTGTGTTAATTACACCACCAAAAATACTCATAACTCGCTGAAATATTGACGGATTTACAAACGGTTTGGTTTATTACAAGCATTATTAACGTGGCTATGATTCAAGCGGTTTGTAAAAAAAACATCTTTAATTTTTAAAGTATGCAGTATCATAACTACATATTTGATGTTTATAGCAAACCAACCCGTTTGTAAATCCGTCAATAGTTCAGCGAGTTATGAGTATTTTTGTCTGTGCAGCTCACTCACTCTCACTCAAGGCTAACTGGAGCAAGATGGCGGCGGTTCAGTGACGCTGGTGACTCCGCCTTAAGCTATCTAGTGTTCTATAGATATCTATGATAGGGCCTGCTACCTTATCATTTCATTAACATGACATAACACAAGGATTCAATGTCCCCAATGACATAACTGGTGGCCATAGTCAAACTCATTTACTTTCAATAAATGTCAAACTAATTGAATGTGTGCAAAACTGTTTTTGGATGTATGTGAGAATATGTGCAAAATAAATCAGCATTGTTTTTTGGTGAAGTGCCTTTTTAAACCAACTGTGTTATACGTCAGTGCAAAGTATGGTGACAGCTACTATATATATTATCAAAATTAAAGCTGCCTTAGGTAAGTTTTTCATGATAAAATATAGCTTAATTCGCAGTCTAAATCACTGATTGAGCTGAGGTGTTACTAGAAGCTAATAATGATATTCAGTGTTGGATGTAACAAGTTCATAGGCTACAGCTGTTTAACTTGTACCCTGATGCAAAAAAGACAGAAACGACTGGCTGGCTCAAGAAATGATAAGGCTTATTTCTTTACCATTTTATTTTCATAAAGTATAAATTGCATGTAATTACAGTGCCAAATTCCAAGGTGACAACATGATACTATTGGAATAAAGATGCTCTATGTAGTCTAAACCATTGGTTCTCACACCTTTTCAAGGACCCCCAAATTGATATGTAACAAGCTGTGGACCCCCATTGTACAAGATCTTTGTACCAGGGACCCCTATCTGAGCAGGTAGTTGAGATATGATTTGTGCAGAGTTCCACAACTGTCTTTTGGGGAGACAACAGTGGAGAGTGAAACTTATGTAATTCTTATACATTGTGCTGACTTCCAATGAATAGAACATTAGTGAGACTGAACTACTCCCCATTTAGCTGGGGACCCCATGGAACCCCCTCATGGACCCCTGGATGTCCCCGGACCCCACTTTGACAACCGATGGTCTAGAGATATTTACAGTAAAAAAAAAATCCCCCTTTAAGCTTCTTTTAAAGTGTATAGATTTCTCTCTCACACCAAATGTTCTGCCTGCAATGTTATCAAACATCTCGTTTAAGATAATGTAAATAAAGTACTTATTGACCACAGAAAAAAGGTACATACATTATGTTATATAGCCATAAGTAATATATTGGTGTATTTACAACAATGTACAATGTGTATGTATTATAAATAAGTATTACATGTTAATATGTATTATATTACTATTCAAAAAAGATTTTCTGAAAACATTTGAGTTCCCCTGCTGGGGAAAAAACCCGGGGCACTCACATGGGAAGCGCCTTTACCTCAAAACTACTGAGACACTTTTCTGAACTCCATGTAATAAGAGGGTTTAACGGTTATGGTTAAGATTAGGGTTAAGGTTATGGTTAGTTTAAGGCTTAAACTAACCATAACCTTAACCCTAATCTTAACCATAACCGTTAAACCCTCTTATTACATGGAGTTTTAACATTCGCCGAAATGCTTGATTGTGATTGGTCAATATCCCCCGACAGCGGTGAATTATTTTTCGATAACCACCGGTGATTATTGTTTTTCGCAGCTGGAGTAATCAAGCCCCACTGACACACACTGTTTCAGTGCAATCAGACACACCTGCCGGGCTGCCGGCGAAAATACCGTACTTTTCGCACTATAAGCCGCACCTGACTATAAGCCGCAGCAGCTAAATTGAATGATGTGTACATATATAAGCCGCATGTGTTTTAATGTTTAATTACCATAATGTAAGGAGTGGAGCCTGCGGCTTAATTTGTCTCGACACGGGAAACCTCACCCGGCCCGGACACGGAAAGGATTGACAGATTGATTGCTCTTTCTCGATTCTGTGAGTGGTGGTGCATGGCCGTTCTTATATTGAGCTTTAAGTTCTCACCTCTACAGAGAATGACTCCCATTGGGACACAATACTGTCGGACAAATAACATTAACTCATTTACAAGTTGTATTAAGTTTAGCAAATAAGGGAACAGATAAATAACATTTCAATGCAGTAAAAAAAGTAATATTTCGATTTTCGGGTTTTGTCCACATATAAGCCGCACCGGTATATAAGCCGCAGGGTCGAAAAATTGGGAAAAAAGCCGCGGCTTATAGTCCGAAAAGTACGGTAATTATAACTTTATTTGGGCTGACAGAGCCACAGAACAACTGCGTCTGCATTTGATCTCGTCTTGTCGATGGTGTAAAATGAATTAGGTATATTGTTAGTAAGTTAGCCATGTAATAAGCGGGATAATGTATAGCTATACTCGGTCATTGTCGCAAAATAATTGACTTTCACTGACGTTTAAAACACCTCGGCGAGGCGCCTCGGTATTTTAAACTCTGTGTCGGTCAATTATTTTGCGACAATGACCTCGTAGCTATACATTATCCCTTACATATTGCACCTTGTTGCCCATATGTGCATTTATAGAGTTAATTATATTGTTATATTGTTTACACTGCCTTTTTTTTATTCTATTTTACTTCTCCACTGTACTATAATTTCTGACCTGTACCATGTCTTCTACATGTACCTCCCCTCCCCCCTCCCCCATGCTGCTATGACACCTGAATTTCCCCAAGGGGATCATTAAAGGAATATCTTATCTGATCTTAAATGTTAAAACAAATCATCATCATAGTATTGCTGTGTTTGTATCAGGGTGTGTTTGAAATGTAAATAAATTACTTATACAATAAGTAAATATACTGGCTTACTTATGGCTATAACATGTAACATACATTATGTATCTTTTTTACTGTGGTCGATTAGTACTTTATTTAAGTTTTCGGATGAAACCATGTTGTATCCAATGGGAGTTCACACACTGCCTCAGGACAAACATTAGTTCTCTAGGCAATGAATCATAAAGGCCTAATAGAATTCTGATAAACTAAAGCACATCACATTGATTGCTTCTGAATGTTTAATTGGTTGTAAACATGACACATATACGGTCACTACGGTGTTTGACTGAATCTTCATTGTTAAAATCCATCCAGAGATGAAACTTTATGTAGTGCAGCGATTCTCTATTTTTAATAGCAAGGTGTCAAGACACTTGATGACTGTCTCCCAGGCCTGCATCGATGGTAGCTCGGTCAAAAGACGTGTCAGTGTTTTCTTAGATCAGCGTATTAGATAATAGCTGCTGATGAAACATTATCAAGAGTTTTGCCATAAATAAACCTCTTTTCCAAATGGTAACCTGGTTTAAACTCACTAGAAGGAGGGCTAGTGCAGTTAACAGGGTGTTGTTCAGTATCTGCTGTCAATGGCAGTGTGGAGGAGGTGCTGATTTCTGTACCCTTGTATCAAGCACTGAAACCTATCGTCTTAATTGCATGTTGATTGTGTTGTTTGCACCACTCCTGATAGTCAATTGAACTTATATATTACTGCCATGTATCTGAATATTATATGACTGCCTTTACAATGTTTATACTTGTTAATTTATACAGACACAAGTAAATCATTCAACTGTGTGTTGTCGGCGTATGGGACGAATGATTAGTTTGAAGAGCCAATCACTACTCCTGCTTAGGTTTGCTCTTCCTGAACAGTCTGAGGCACAGGAAACATATCGATCCCACTGTGATGGCCATCAGCACAAACAGCCCCCCCAGCAGGAGGCATACCACATCCAGAGAGTGATACGAGTACCAGGGCATCTTGTATGACTCTGTGCGTAAGTGAGCAGCTCCTTTATGCCTCATGACAAACTCAATCCAGTAGAAGGCCGTGTTTAAAGGATGCTCCGGCTTGTCCCGATGGAGACTCGAGAGACGCTCCATGTTTCTTCTGTAGGAGGGATCATGAAGAACCTCTTGCGTCGCTTCTAGAAAGCTCTGGCTGGTGAGTTTGGTCACGTCCAACACCTTGGCAGCGCCCCGCGTCTCCAGCCTTAAAAGGTTCTCAAACTGGTCAAACAGAAGTGGCAGGCCTACGACTGGCACTCCGTGGTAAATGGACTCGTAGACTCCGTTAGTGCCGCCATGGGCCACAAAGGCTTTGACCTTTGGGTGACCTAATAGGTTGTTCTGGGGCATCCACTCCACCAGTAGCGTGTTGTTGCCCAAATTGCTTGGCCGGTCACCCATGTGCCTCCATATGACCTTCTGTGGAAGCAGGGCAAAGGCAGCGGCGATCTCAGATGTGATCTCCACGGGTAGACCTTTGACCAGGGTACCGAGCGACATCAGAATGACACCATGCTCGCCGGAGCTTTGAACAAACTCCTCCAGCTCCGCGGATAAAGGCTCAGAGGGCTTACACTGAAAGCCACCGATGTAGATGATGTTCGGCATGGTAGGCCTGGGGAACTCGAAGACGAAGTCCACTCTCATTAGCCAAATATCTGTGCCCTGCAAAAGATTGTAAAAGTTCACATCTGGCTTGAAGTACCTCTCCACCAGCCTGTCATAGTGAGGGCTGACGACGAAGCGATCAATGCATATGTTGAGGAAATAGTGGAACATGTTCTTGACCCTTTGACTGAAGCTCATCCTGTCTGGGACTGTACACCCGGAGGCGGGGACATAGGACACCGGTGAAGGAGCCACAACAAAATGCCCCTCTCCACTGGTGATCCATCTCACGTTAAAAACAGTGGGGAGCTTGAGCTTGTGGGCCACCAGAACCCCTGCGGGCAAACCCGGGTCCAGGAGAGCCATGTCGTAGTGAGTGTCCTTAAGACTCTGCATCAGAGCCTCATTTTCCAGCATTTCCACCGCCAACTGGCTGGCCTGTTTGTGCATCCCTGACAACGCCATTAGCATTTCCCAGTGGAAGGACGCAAAGGCTGTCAGAGATGCTCCCTCCCTCTGGATGGCCAACATCTTGACCAGGAAGGTGACGAAGAAGTCTTGCTCCTCTATGCTGATGGCCTCAGGCAGGGCGATGGTGATGGAGCGATAGTGCTCAGATTCCTCCCTGATGTACCAGCTGGTGGCCGTACGGACCACGGTGACCTCGTGACCCCTGGCGTGGAGGCCCTGGATTAATAGGTTCATGTTGACCCAGTGGCTGCCGTCCACTGGAAACACAAGGATCTTGCCCCCCAGGACGCCAGGAGGACCACACAGACAGGCTACACTCACCAGCAGGGCCACAGCAGTCATTCCCGGGAGAATCCCCATGCTTCAACTATTGGGGAGAGAAAGGAAATGGATGTCAGTTTGCGTGAGAAGTTAACATGAATAAATCTCAGTTCTCTATAATGCCTTATAGAGAAAAACATTTAAAAAGTTTTCAGATGTACAAGTTATGGTCAAAATAAGAATGGATACATTGCACCCCTTGGTGTTCTGTGGTCACCGTGTGTTCAGGCTTTTTTAAGGCAAAATGACTCAACCACTATGAACATAGTAAACTGGATGTGTTTAGAAGAATGATTTTTAGACTAGATCATTAAAATAGAACGAGGAGTGTAACGTGACCGTCGTTACCTGAGGAGAGACATCAATTGGTGGTTGATTGTCTGTGAACTTGCAAACATGGTTTGCACATTTAAAGAAATTAACAAAATGAAATATCCCTTTAAGAATTTAGAGTCGAGGGGGGAATGCATGTGGCTAATCTCCAATACAAACAGCATTGCATACTACCTCACTAATCTCATGGTATTTCTGCCCAGAAAATTATTTATAGTAGGCTATATATCCAACAGTAACTCTTCCAGCTACAGTACAAGGAACACAAAGTCTACATGCAAACTAGCATTCCACATGGGGAATTATTACATTTTTGCATGTTTCCTGTTCACTTCCAGAGAGAGAAAGCAATGTAGCCTCCAACTTAACATCCATGCAAAAAGGCAATCTCAATACAACGAGCAAAACAAAATGGACATTCTTATAGTAATTCTTAATAGTGTCAAGGCATCTATTAGTGGTGCTCTCCTGCCTCCTGAGTTGTGTTGGGAATACTAGGACTTTCTATCTGTACAAATGAGCGTGGACCTCCTCTACTTTTAAGAATAGTATAAACAGAATATTGTTCCCTACCTTCAGAGGTTCTGGAGCAGTTTACCAGCCCGGCTCTGCCAAGACCAACTGATAGTTTAAAAGAGGGTTGAAAGTCCGAGCAGGAGCTTCGTGTTGCATCATGCGGGGGAGGTTGTACTGAAGGGGGAAGAGGATATTCCAAATGGACTGCAGATGTGTGTGTGTGGTTTAAAAGCGTGACAGACAAAACTTCGACAGAGGGGGAGGATATGGACACACACGCACAAGAGCACACACACACAAGCTGCTGTGACCTTCCCACATTTTCTCTCAAGCCCGACTTCAATCAGAACATTAAACACTGATCTCTCCACACAGTACACATGAGCACACACATACACACACAACACACATGCTGCATTCGCTCGCACACAAACGGTCACTTTAAACACAATGGAAAGGACACTTTAAGTCACTGTAACTGAACATATTTGAGTTGCCTCCACTTGATAACCTTAAGTCACAGTAACTGAACATATTTGAATTGCCTCCACTTGAGAACCTTAAGTCACAGTAACTGAACATATTTGAATTGCCCTAACTGAGAACTGTAAGTCACAGTAGCTGAATATATTTGAGTTGCCTCCACTTGAGAACCTTAAGTCACAGCAACTGACCCTATTTGAATTGCCTTAACTGAGAACTGTAAGTCACAGTAACTGAATGTATTTGATTTGACTTAACTGAGTACCTTAAGTCACAGTAACTGACCATATTTGAGTTGCCTTAACTGAGAATTGTAAGTCTTAGCCAACTGAAAACATTTGAGTTTATCAACTTAAAAAATTTGAGGCAGGGGGTTGCCTCAATTTTTTTAAGTTCTGGAAACTTATTGGGTTTTACAGTGCAACTGTACTGGCCTCCGCCTCGTGGTTGAAGCAGGTTATCCAGCAAGCTAAACAATCCAATATGCACAGAAAGACTCTTAGACTGAGGGGTTTGCGTTGTCTTTGAGTTTACTGAGACATGACTTGACTGTGAAACTGAAACATGAATCAATACAAAAATGTTCACCAATAAAGGCTCTTAACGGTACCGTGAAAAACAATGAAAACCGGAGATTTTCATGAATTTAGAAAACCCCACCGGACGCCCCGGGCAGGGGGCGTGAAAAGTGGACATTTCCAGGCAAAGGAGAACGGTTGGCCAGTACTCTTAAAACATACATCATCTAATAACCAAAAGTATTTTCACAGAAATATTTGAATCAGAGTAAGTAAATGTACAGTATACAGATCCCATAATAATGTATTTTTCATCTAGGCTACAAAGTCTACAGACTGGTAGCTATAAGCAAACATATTTGCTTCATGCTAACTGAGAAAACAGCTATTTTAATGATCTACTAAATTAACAATAACTATTTACTTTCTGCAATCATAATTAAAGACTCACGGATATGGCCTTCGATAACGTAAGGTTATGTATAACCAAGTTCTATGAATTATGGTGACGCTCAGCATAATCTGCACTGTACTTCACTTCATGCACATGCACTGAATAAAAAATTCCACCATGTACCTTTACATCCCAACATTCGTTTGGCCACACCCCCATCCGCTTACCTTCATAAGCAGGTGTGTGGTCACCTACTCGCCTCCTTCCCAAACTTTCACCACAAGGCGAGATCAAGGGCCGCAGCGGCGTCTGATGCTGAGCGTCACCATAATTCATAGAACTTGGTTATATACATAACCTTACGTTCTATTTCATTATGGCTTACGCTCAGCATCATCTGCACAAGAGGAGCTGAGCGGGAGCCATAGCTCGTCAAATGTACCCCGCTGAGGCCCCCCACAACCATCAGACCGGGGAGGACCGAGCCCCCCGACCCTCCCTAATGGAGGGATACCCTCCCTATTGGAGGACGGGAGGGAGACGGATCAGACCGTGCGAAGAAGAACTCAAGCAACTCAACGCACAGGGTGAGCAGACCGTGGCTTGACCCCACGACTACGCACACGCACAACCCGCATGCCACCAGGGCACGAACGGAAGGAACAACCCTCGTTACTGCCCCCAAAATCACGGGGTCAAGAGCAAACTCAACCCTGTGGCAAGGCCGTAGCAGCGGAGCGTGAAGGAAGACCCAGACCCACTGAAGGGACTGGATCCCCTGGAAAATGGGGGCCCGGAGAGGTCAATGACGCCAGGCATCAAGACCCCACCAGGCGGTCACTTAGTGACACCGCCCCCCACATCGCCAGCGTATTCAGACAGGGCCCCTCCAAGAGCGGGCCCTTTCCCCCCAATAGTACACCGCCTGGCACACTGACCCTGCAACACAGGCAGTCAGCATGGCCGTAAAGCACTCAAAAAAGTTAACCAACGGAAGCAGGCAGCGCACCGGGGAAACCAGGCAGCAGGCTGTAGACCTGAGCCTGGAGCACTGCGGACGAGACAGGCGCCAAAGGGGTCAACTGAAAACAGCCCCCCCCCGGCGGAAGGGGCGTATGCTGGGTTGTTGAGCACCATGACAAAGCCTCCATTAAAAAAAAAACACCCAGAGGGGTCGAGGCAGAGAAGGCTGACACGATTGGCAGACGTCATGAACGTGCAGGGGCACACTCAACCGGGTAACCCGGGAGTTGACTCTGCTCCAACACACCAGGGAATCAACCACCCTCTCGGTACACAGACGGTGGTTGTTCCTATAACCCCTCAAGAAAAAACTCCAAAACACACCTGCGGGTATACACTGGCTATACCACAGTACAAGTGTTTCAGTTTCCAAAAAAGGGTTATTCCAGGCCTACGGGTCGACGAAACATTACTTCGGACCGGGCCCGGCGGCTCGGGAAGCACACAGGGTTACCAGAGGAGGTCCAAAAGACCACCCCAACAGCCCCCTCTTCGCCACGCGTGAGAGAGGAGCGAAAAGAATGGAGAACCAGCCCTAAGCATACCGCACTTGGTATTCCCAGGCGGTCTCCCAACCAAGTACTAACCAGGACCGAACCTGCTTAGCTTCCGAGATCGGACGAGATCGGGCGCGTTCAGGTTGGTATGGCCGTAAGCCATTACGATAGTGCAGAGTACAACATGTACCCAACAAAGGGTCTCCATAACGCCTAACCCTGTGACACCCGGGCCGACCCGGCATTTTCCCCCCCAAAAAAAGCACAAGTCCCTCAGGGTACCAGAACAGCAGATCTGCATCCCCGGTGGACAACGGGTTAACTGACCTGGACCAGCGTGACCAGAACCAGTCCCGTGCCCTAACCACGCCGACATACCCACTCCAGAAGAGGGGGTAGGTATGCGTGTCGATCTAAAACATGAAAAGAGGGCGCCACCCAGACGGTCCCATTTGTACCGCGCTCAGTGGCCCACCCCAAGGGCGTGAGACCTCTCTACCTATGTTCTGATCTATTCCGTTAACATCCCCCAGATATGAACGAGAATTCATCGAGACAACCTAGTAAACTGGTGCTCGGAAGAGACAAAACTCCATCCCAGTTGCCCTATAAAAACGCTGTTTTAATAACGAGCAACCAAGGCGCACTTAGCCCCCTGCGTGATTCTTAACAGAAACACCCCGAGCCAGCACTATGTATACGTCGAGACCCAAACACATCAATGGATAGTCTAGCAAGACACCAGACATTGTTCCTCCAAGTCGCCTGGGAGAACGACACAGAGCCGTCGTGCTTCATGTTCCTTCCTCTTTTTATTTAAAAAAGAAAGAAACACAGACTGACATGAATCCCACGTGACGCAGCTGAGGGTAAAAATAGTTTACATTTTTACATCCCGCCACCCTCGCCACAGGGAGGAGACGGAAATCCCCAGAGAGACTTCCCACGCGAGCTGTATAGATTGAAAAGAATATATTGCAACATTGAGCTATGTAACACTTGGGTTAGGGCTCTCCGAGGAGGAGGCATTGAACCAATACACACTCAATAATCGAATTGAATCGAATACACACACAATAGAGCAGAACTCCTTTTTGAAGTTCTACTCACCTTGACAATCTGAGGAGGAGGCTCTGAAACTCTGAGGCGGCTCCCTCACAGGGAAGGAGAGTCCGAACTCACAGAAGGCACTTTTCCCCAAGGAGGAGCTTCGTGAGGAGGAGCTCTGACAACTCCCTGAAACAGATCCATAACATGGACCTGAACAACCCACGGAAGTCTTACCAACAGAGACACGCTCAGTGACATACTCTATGGCGGGGGAATTTCCGCGGTGCACACGCCCAATCTTCCAGGGCGTGGGACCAGGAAACCCCCCCCCCCCCCCCCCTCTTACCCTGTAACATGCCGAACAGCAACGTGACAGGAACCTTGAAGGACAGGTGGTTTTAACCCCTGACCAACAGAAAAAGGGGAGGAAAGGATTACCAGTTCACCCCTTTACGACCCCTCACCCATGATACGATGTAATGACAAGTAGAGCATGACACAGTCATAGCCTGCTACATGAAGCATCGAACAGCCTCACATAGCTCATGTGATAACCTGCTACCTGAGTTTTACTAAGGAAAAAACACAGAACAGAAAGGGCCCCTTTAAGAGCCCCGGTCCAGACTTACACATGTGCTTCTGTGGGCCAAACCTAACCCAGTTGTAGACCACAAAGACACACACAACCCTTCATCACAACAAAAAATGGCACAGTACACTCCTACTACAGAGGAACGCCGTTTTTCATAACGAGAGAAGACAGAATCCTCGATTATGTATTGGCCACAGGCCTTGTTAAGCACACATGATAAGTGACCAAACAATCTTTTCTTTAGGAAAAAATAGTTTCTCAAGCGGAAAGCACAACCCCAGCAATTAAGCTGAGGGTTACATCGTATCCCCACAACACAGTGACACAATATATTGTAACCAAACATGTCTGAGAGGAGGGGGGGAAGCCCCAGGGAACCGGGGGGACACCCCTCCTATCTTTACCCTTGATACGACCAAGGCGAACAGGCACCTCTGTTAATGTGTGAACATACTGTTCATTGTCATCACAGGCTGAGAAAAAGATTCATTCCTCAATCACATGTCACTAAGCATAGCTTTACAGGTTTAATTAACCCTCTTAGTTGTGAGTTCACCCACGGTACAAGTACAACGTTACATGAATACACATGTTCTCATCACAACCAAACCAGTTCATTTTTACACACGTAAAAAACAACGCCGATTCACTACAGAGAGAAGCTATACCAGTGACAAGACAATTCACACACAACACGCGTCGTATCCTCAATGTATTGCAGCAACACATGTTTTGGAAACATCGTTATTACAAAACATTTAGAAGGGAAGAAAAGAAGAAGTGTTTAAAGTCCGGTCGGGACTCCTACCTTCACCCAGAACGCAGGCCGAAAGAACCGCAACACTGGTTTAACGGGACACCGAGTTGAACCCAGCACCTCCTGCGCCGGTGACAAGGGTATGTCCGCAACGCCACCCAGCCGCCGTTCTCCATGTTGACGAAGTCCTCGCTGGCACTGGCAACCGGGTGTAGGGTCGACTAACATCCTCTGTCAAAGATGACGTCGTAGTCAGAGTGTTTTAAAGCATGTTATAGTCACAGTATCGTTTCAACAGTGTAGCATTAAGCTAACAGCCGTCCGACTGATAGCAACAAGCTAACGTTTACTAGCCTGGTAAACACAGCGAGCTAGCGCCGCAGCTAACAGCTGACTGGCTAACACAATAGGCCACAACTAGCACGCCAACTAAGCAGCTATCACCTGAACTGTACACAACGACATAACAAGCCACACTTCAGACAGGCCGCTGTCCAAGTCCCTCCCCATCCTAAGAGGGACGATAAAAAGAATGTCAAACACAGTTTTCAACAGTGATTTACCAGACATACAGCGGAGCCAGCACAATTCCCATTTCGGGCTGCAGCCGACTTTGAGCATGGAACTCCCGATAAAGAAGATCCTATGCCCACATTTCCTCGTTAGGGTGTACTTTCACTTTTATGTGAAAGATGGGGCCTACACGGGACAGAGAAGCATCCGCTCGTCCAGAGAATCCTGGGTTCACCAGGTCCTGGTCGCGGCCCACTAGATTGACCATCATGGGCGTCAGACCAAGATCCTCCGACGGCCGTTTAAGAAGCCGAGCAGAGGACCCCAGTCTGGAGTCGGCGTTTCGTAAATTGTCAGCTAACCCCCACAGCATCAACAACAACCAGAGCTCGCAAGCAAAACAGTACCTACCCCACCCTGGAAGCCACCGCTTTCTCACAACAGTCGGTGCTTCCCACAGTCCAGCTGTATGGCCGGAGGGCCAACTCATCCAGCCGCAGCAAGGACTGTAGTTGGGGAGCATGTCAGCGGCGTGAGCTCCTAATACGAAAAAGCCGTTGAAGGTCAGAATGATCATCATCTTCCAGACACTCCAATGACGAAGACAATATCGCCGTATTTTCTCGAAAATAGTGAGAGAGAAAATAAAGATATGATGTCAACGTATCTTCCCGTTCTTTTGTTTTCCAACTTTCTTCTACTAACAACCTCGTCAAGTGGGGATCTACCGAAGGCACTTCCTTGTGGTAAAAGTGAAGAAGGAGGCGAGTAGGTGACCACACACCTGCTTATGAAGGTAAGCGGATGGGGGTGTGGCCAGACGAATGTTGGGATGTAAAGGTACATGGTGGAATTTTTTATTCAGTGCACGTGCACGAAGTGAAGTACAGTGCAGATGATGCTGAGCGTAAGCCATAATGAAATAGAACTTCAATATACAGAGGAAAATGTTGCACCACAGAGCGTTGAAAATGTGCGTAACCTGCAGTGACCTAGAGCGGTGGCAGTGACTGTGTTCCCCTACTGAGACAAAGGTAAAACTCTGCAAATTAGACCCAGGCAACTACCGCCCTGTTTATATTCTTACCTCCATCTCGAAAGTCATGGAGAAAATAGTCTACGAAAATCTAATCTACGAATTCCAATCTGGCTTCAGAACATCCCACTCCACTGACACATTGATTGATTGATTGATTGATTGATTGAAAACTTTATTAACAGATTGCAGAATGGGTACAATACAGTACAGCTCAATACACACAATTGTTAAGGGGATGCAGACCAGAGAAAGACTTTCGTCTTGTTTACATCAGGGTCCCCCATTTTCAATTCATCAGGACATATATGACATACATGACATACAGATATTCAGTACTGCTACATCTATATATTTATGACATACCAGATTTGCAAATACAGTACTGTTTGTGATACAGAAGGAGTCAAGAAAAGGGAGTATATACATTTGACGTAGAAACTGTACATTGGAGGAGGTTGGGTGGGGTTGTGTGGGGGGGGGTTGGGTACATTGGGATATTGTCAACCATACTGGGTAATTTACATTGGAGGTGATTGGGGGGGGGGGGGGGGGGGGGAGAAACACTGTATAAACAAGCAAAACTGTACATTGAGGGGGGGGGGAGACACTGTACAAACAAGCAAAATTGTACATTGGACTATTGACAAAACCATACTAGGTAAATGACTGTACATTGGAGGGGGTTGGGTTAGGACATTTACAGGGGCCAGTTTTGAATTGCAGTCTCCCGTAGGTGTCCCTTGAGAGTGGTTTTGAAAGTGGGTAGTGATCCACATTCCTTTACAGCTTTGGGTAGGGCGTTCCACATTGATGTGGCATAATTGCGAAACGTGTTTAGTCCCTTATTTGAGCCGAATCTGGGTTTAACATGATTTGTGGCGCTCCCTCTGGTGTTGTGATCGTGGTATTCACTGACCTTTGGGAAGTATTTTGACATGTACATGGGTACCTTGGTCGTGTAGTGTATCTTGTAGACCAGGCCCATTGCAAGTTGCTGTACTCTGTCGTCTACTCTAAGCCATCCTAGGTTGTCAAAGTGGGCAGGGGTGAGGTGTTTCTAGGAGTAAGGTCAAGCAGTAGTCTGACCATTTTGTTTTGAGATGTTTGTAATTTTGTTTTTAGCGCCTTTGAGGTGCTTTGGTACCATGAGGTGCAAGCATAGTCGTAGTACCCTTGAATGAGTGCTCCTGCCAGAGTCTTCAGGGTATTCTTGTTTACCAGAGAGGAGATCCGGTACAAGAATCGAGTTCGTTGGTTGACTTTTTTTATTACACTGGATGCCATTTTGTCACAGGAGAGATTAGCCTCTAGGATGGAACCCAGGTAGGTAATTTCATCTTTCCTTGTGACAATATTGTCACCCACTGTAACTGAGAAGTCGTCGGTCTTGCTGAGTTTGTTATTTGAACCGAAGAGAATGGACTCCTCTATTTGAACGACCACATCAAACAAGAGGTGGACGCGGGCAAATACTGCAGCATTGGTCATGCTGGACCTACAAAAGGCCTTCGACACTGTCAATCACTCCATTCTGATTGACAAGCTAAAAGCAATTGGTTTTGATAATTTATCAGTGAGCTGGATGCAATCCTACCTGGAGGGGAGAGAACAGATGGTAGAGGTAAACGGTACTCTATCCCCCCCCCCCCTCACAGTGAGCTGTGGTGTTCCACAAGGAAGCATACTAGGACCGCTACTGTTCCTAATTTATGCAAATGACATGTCGTCAGCCTGTGACTGCAACTTGTTCCTGTTTGCGGACGACTCAGCCCTGCTGGTCTCTGACAAGAACAAGTTGCAGGTTGAAAAAACCCTCAGCTCGGAACTAGGCAAAATCTGCATATGGCTCACTGATAACAAACTATCGTTACACATGGGCAAAACAGAGTCCATTCTCTTCGGTTCAAATAACAAACTCAGCAAGACCGACGGCTTCTCAGTTACAGTGGGTGACAATATTGTCACAAGGAAAGACCTACCTGGGTTCCATCCTAGAGGCAAATCTTTCCTGTGACAAAATGGCATCCAATGTAATAAAAAAAGTCAACCAACGAACTAGATTCTTGTACCGGATCTCCTCTCTGGTAAACAAGAATACCCTGAAGACTCTGGCAGGAGCACTCATTCAAGGGTACTACGACTATGCGTGCACTTCATGTTACCAAAGCACCTCAAAGGCGCTAAAAACAAGATTACAAACATCACAAAACAAACTGGTCAGACTACTACTTGACCTTACCCCCAGAACCCACCTCACCCCTGCCCACTTTGACAACCTAGGATGGCTTAGAGTAGACGACAGAGTACAGCAACTTGCAATGGGCCTGGTCTACAAGATACACTATACGACTAAGGTACCCATGTACATGTCAAAATACTTCCCAAAGGTCAGTGAATACCACAACCACTACACCAGAGGAAGCTCAACAAATCATGTTAAACCCAGATTCGCTCAAACAAGGGACTAAACACGTTTCGCAATTATGACACATCAATGTGGAACGCCCTACCCAAAGCTGTAAAGGAATGTGAATCCCTACCCACATTCAAAACCGCTCTTAAAGAGCACCTACGGGAGGCTGCAATTCGAAACTGGCCACCGTAAATGCCCAAACCCCCCACCACCTCCCAATAGACAGTCTCCTCCCCACCGCATGTATATATTCCTTCCCCGCCGTATGTATATTTCTCTCCCACCCACCCACCCCCTCCAAACGTACAGTCTCCACCCCACCGTATGTATATTTCTCTCCCACCCACCCACCCACCCCCTCTTAATGTACAGTCCCCTCCATCATATGTATATACTCTGTCAGGATCTAGGGGTAACAGTACTGTATATTTGAATACCGTTTATGTCACAAATGTATCAGTACTAAATACCTATATGTCCCTATGCCATAAATGTCATGTATGTTGTGTATGTCATAAATGTCTATATGAATTGAAAATGGGGGACCCTGATGTAAACAAGACAAATGTCTTTCTCAGGTCTGCCATCTTGTGGACAACAATGTTTACTGCATCACTATTTAGCTAAAATAGATCTAATGAAGACAGAACTGGACTGTATGTTGATGTTGTTGGATGTTTAGCTGAGGTTGCTGGTGGTAATCACGGCAGGGATGGTAATACAAATGTGTCTTAACAGTTATTGTTTTCCACCTAAGATCTATGAAGCAGATATTGTCTTGTTTGTGGCTACGAGTCAATATGACTGCAATAATAACACTACAGAGGACATTACTATGATATGAGGGAGGTGTTCAGCAATTTCAAAGCCATCAGAAGTTTTCTATCACCGACATCTAAGAAGGGAGATCCCCCCTTGAACGGCCCTTCTAAGGCTTCTCCCCTCCACATTGCCTGTGGTGCTTTTTTCCTATTGCTAGGTTTTTAGTTAGTTTTTCCTTACCTTCGCGTGGGGTATGTCTTGAAGTGTTGCATTTATTTATTTTACATTTTCTTTTGGATTTCATGGTGTTTTTTGTTTTGTTCTTGATTTATTGTGATGTTTCTTCTTGACTTGTTTAAAGAAGACGGCCCATGGGGACGGCCCATGGGGACATTAACGTGTGTTGTCGGGCCTTACAAATAAATTGGATTTTATTTGATTTATGTCTGCAAATACCTGCATATAATCCCTTTTACATATCTGTATATACTATATCTGTACATATCCCTTCCCTAGTCTTACTAGTTACACTGCTGGCTACTGTCCTGTTGTCTGCAGACCAAACGGTACATACATAAGCTTGGCAATGGCTCATTAGGCACACCTTTACTGTATGTATCTGCAAGTATGACGGCTAACCATAATCAGAAGATTCTGACTACGGAATAAGGAGGAGCAATTACACTGATGATAATATTTAATGAAGACTCAGGAGACTTGATTGCAGAGAAAGTGTATTGTGTATTAAAAAAGAAAGAAATAAGGCAAATCAGATATCCAACATGGCCATACAAAATTACACTTATATATCAACTCTAAAACAACCTTTTTTACACAATGCCTGTGGTTCTCCTTAATTCTCCTTAAAACGTTATTTGTATGGCACCTTTGATACAATAGTTGCAGCCCAAAGTGCTTCACAGCAGTGGTGTAGACAGAAAATAGACATGGACATAAAATGAGCATAATATTTGCATAATTATAGACATTAAAATCTATGAAAAATAATAAGAAACTGTTATTAAGAAAAGATTATGAAAACAGATCTTAACCCTGAACATAACTAACATGGGGTGATATTGTCCAACTGCAGTGACTGCTGGTTCAACTCCCCGTTGTGGAATTTGTTTTGGGGTTAACGCTCCTTGCTGGTAGTGCACCTTAACCGCACCTTCACACCTGCGTGTCCTTTTCACCATTCATCATCACACTGACACGCTGTCCTGTAGTGGACCGTATGTAGTTCACGCATAATACATGTTTCAGAACCTCAGAGACCTATATTAACTTCAATTCAATTCAATTCAATTCAAAAAACTTTATTAGTCCCGCAAGGGGCAATTTAGAGCATGGATACGGCAAACAGCTGCACTTCTACACATTCAATACAAAACAGGGGACAAGAGACATATATGACACTACCAAAACACAAGAGACATGACACTGCCAGAATGGGATCCCTACATTGTTGATCTGTCAAGTCCAATAAATAAATTCGGTCAGTACAATTTTCTTTTATTTTTTTTAATCAAGGGGTCAAAAGATGCATGACATGTTAGTAAACTGACCATTCCTTGTACTGTGGCCATTCACCAGTCGAATGGCCTCTGGAACAAACCCAAACTTCCTTCTGTTTGTTTTACAGGCAGGCTGTTTAAAGCGCTTTCCTGAGGGCAGCAGGTCAACACACACATGAAGGACATGTGTGGAGTCACCAATTATCTTATGTGCTTTCTTGAGCACTTGAGCTGTTAAACTGCACTAGGGATCTGTGTGTTCTGGCGATAATCTTTGAGCTAAGGTTGACAACACCTTGCAGTTTGTTCTTGTTTCTTTGACAGAGGGATGTGAACCAGCATACAAATTAAAAGGTTAGAATACTCTCAATAATAGGCGGTTAGGTGGCCGAGCGGAGATTGCGTTCGTCACCAGCCCCGGAGCTGAGCTGGATTTGCCTGTTCGAATCCAGCTCACAGCTCCGGGGTTGTCACCAGCTTGGCTGGCCGTCTGCACTGATACAATTGGCTGTATCAGAGGGTGGGAGAAGCTGGCGGGGTGGGTCCGGGTCGTTGTAAACAGCGACTCCTACAGTTCGGTCGGGGCGCCTGCTAAGCGCGGATTGACGTGAGGGGGATAGTGTGGTCCTCCCACACGCTACGCCCTCTCAATGAGAATCCGCGCTGCCAGGTGAAAAGAAGCGGTGATTGGCTGGACATGTGTCGGAGGAAGCACGTGGTAGCCTCCACTCTCCCAGATGATCTGACTGTGGGGGGTAAGTGCGCAGCGACCAGGAAGGGACTGGGAATTGGCATACGACTAACATTGGGATGGGAGAAAATCGGAGGAAAATGGAGGGGGAAAAAGACCAATAATAAAAAAAAAAAAATACTCTCAATAATAAGACCGACGGACGAATGAAACGTTGCCAGAATTCTCTGGTCGACTCCAAAGGAGTTTAGTTTACGAAGACAGTACAGACGCTGATGAGCCTTTTTTATTATAACATCTGCATTGTAGCTAAATTTGAGTTTGTCATCGCTTGTTGAAAGGCATAGTAAAAGTATAAGAAAAGAGAGGTATATGTTACCTTTAAAGATCAAATTATCTATTTAACATGTAAGAGGATGTTATTACATACGTGTGTGTGTGTGTGTGTGTTAGACATCAAAGAGGTCAGTGAAATCATTCTGACACAGAGACAATGAGGAGCCAGATGACCAGACACTAAACCAGGATAGAGCTGTTCAGAGAAGCTGCAGTAGAAGGTGTGGAGGTCTGTCCATCTGTCAGAGGAGACTCCAGAAGGTGTGGAGGTGTGTCCATCTGTCAGAGGAGACTCTAGACCTTTACATAAAATCTAAAATAATGAACACAATTTCTTGTCGCTTTAGGATTAACATGAAATAAATGAAAGTGTAAGTCTAAAAGCACAATAAATACATGTGAAAAAAGTCATAAATAAAACTGTGCTTCAGTGTCACATCAAACTAAATGAACAACCATATCCAATCAAAGCGGCAACATGAATTATATGAACTTGGCTATAAATCAAATCAAATGTATTTGTAAGGCCCGACAACACACGTCAATGTCCCCATGGGCCGGACACGTCTTCTTTAAACAAGTCAAGAAGAAACATCACAATAAGTCAAGAACAAAACAAGAACACCATAAGGTCCAACCAATTTAAAATAAATGCAAATAAATGAATGCAATGCGAACACTCCCATACATACCCTGTGCGAAGGTAAGGAAAAACTCACTAAAACCTAACAATAGGGAAAAATGCACCACAGGCAGTGTGAAGGAGAGAAACCTTAGAAGGGCCGTTCAAGGGGGGATCTCCCTTCTTAGATGTCGGTGATAGTAGTGTTGCAGACGGACAGTTGGTAAGCATGCACTCATGTGTGTAGTGAAACACAGATGAGTGCATGCAATAGCAACTGAACATTTTGAAAAATTAAAGATAGAGCTGATGGCGATAGCAACTGAACATTTTGAAAGATTAAAAATAGAGCTGATAGCGAATCTATTTGAGGCACAGGGGCGGCGCAAAGAGGGTCGCATCCTCCCCGTCTTAATCACGGGGGACGTTCAACACTCCGGTCATCGCTCTGAGACAGCCGGAGACAGGGAGATAGGGGGCGGCGCAGAGAGGTTCGCAACCTCCCCGACATCATCGCGGGACGTCCAGCACTCCGGTCACCACTACGAGACTGTGAACGTGGTCTTCTGTGATCATGTATATAAGATTATGTATGCTACAGTGATGTCACATGAATGTTTTAAGTAGTTATATCATATATCATTGAAGCTCCCTCTCAAGATCAAGTCTGCCAACAGTGCACCGTACAGACATTCAAGGCCTTGCTTAAAACCCACCTTTTCGCTCTGGATGATCACTAGTTACTTTGCTGTTGTGTTGTGTGTCTGAGGTGTTCTTATGTTCTCTGTCTGTCCGTCTGCCTGGTCCCCCGTTTCCTTTGTCCTGTCCATTTATCCGTATTCTTTCCCCCCCCCCGGGCTGCGCCCCGGACCGATGTAAAAACGGGCTGGGGGCCGCATTATAAATGCTAATATCATATCATATCATATCATATATATAAACTAAATTAAAAACGAAATGGACATTTTATCTCACAGGACATTATTAAAAAAAACACAGTATAGTCTCCATCTGCCATAGCAGAGACAACAGCTGCTCCATTCAACAACATGCATATACTGTATGGATACATGATCACAGAAGACCACGTTCACAGTTGGATTTATTAGTTTTATAAAGTCTCCATGCTCAATGACTCCATGTAACAACCCATCATCTATACACTCATTGCACTGCACACACATCCACATGCACACACTCACCTTAACACTCACTTTAGACACTTTAACACTACATTATATTTATCTACTATTAACGAGATTTTCACTACATTCATACCTCATTTACAATTGCACCTTACCTCAAAGTTTTGTACCTCATTTTCTGAATTGTACCTCACTTTTTACTCATTTTTACTCACTGTACTTAGACTGTACCTAGGTTGTACTTTAGACTGTATATTATACTGTATTGTATATATGTATATTGTATATTCCTCTTTACTTAAATTTTTTTTACTTACTTTTTACTTACTTTCTTACTTACATTATTGTACTGTATGAAGCACACTCTCAGGGGCTCATACAGAACCAAGCATTTCACTGTGAAGTACATGTATTTTATTGTGATAATTAATAAACAAACTTGAACTTGAAACTTGAACTCCAAAAGGACACTGCTCTTCCAAGCTGGATTACAGAGCTTCTCGGAGGGCTAGGATCACACCAGATGGCTCTTTGGGAAGCAAAAAAAAAGCCATATAAAATCACACAGCATATAAAATCATGACATTAAGACAACAAGGCGAGACAAAAGTAAGGATAACAATAAATTAAAACATGTACAACTTGATTGACAAAGGTTGGAGATCAAGGTTTTAAACTCTGCAACAGAATGGAGAATCTCAAGCTTTAAGGACTGTTGGAGTTCATTCCATGAGCTAGAGGGGCATCATAGCAACATGCAGATTAACCTGTTCCGAGCAAGCTTGAGGGACCTTAAGGACCAGCCAGTCACTAGAACGGGTTCCATAGGTTCCAAAATTCCATTTCAATAATGATGTAGTATAAGGAGGTAGCTTACCAATAAGGGCCTTATTATCAAATACCAATGTTTGTTGCGCCTCTCCATCAGCGAGGACCAACACATCTTCTCATAAAGGTCATAGTGATGAGTGTCATATTTATCATTAGTGATGAATCTGAGGGCAAAGTGATATCCAAGGATCTAAGGGTTGAGGCCGCAGCATGCCTATAAATTACATCACCATAGTCCAAGACTGATAAGAAAACTGCTTCGACAACTCTCTTCCTAGGAAAGCTGGTTCTGCTTCTGTATAGGAAGCCAATTTTCTGTCGCAACTTGGAGGCAAGGAATTTAAATGTACATTTCTCATGGAGCCACACACCAAGATATTTATATTCAGTGACTCTCTCAATGCAAGAACCACTTACGGTAGATGTGTAAACCATCTTATACAACAAGTAGGTCCGACCACGCATTGCGATTGGTCGAGAGCGTTCTAAGCCGTGAGTATATTCATGATACACTCACGGTTAAATCACCATGAATATACCACTGCGCTGGCTTTAGAATGTTGAAGAAAGTTACAACTGCCAACTGCCAACTGCCAACTGCCAACTGCCTGGTTGATAGCCTACACCATTTGAAATTCCGTAGCAAAAATACAACCAGTGGAATATCAGGAAAATTGCCACTCTGTGATGCCTACGCCACTCAAGCTTTGCTCTCGTGGCTCCGAGCGCATGATAGCCGTGGCAATATTCCTGATATTCCACTGGTTCTCGTGTATTATTGCTTAAATATTCAATGTTTCTGGCTCTAGAAAACAGCATACATTTAAAGTATGAAAGTTGTATGTTTTCAATGGAAAATTGTACAGAGTCAGCAATACAATACACAGCAGTATCATCTGCGTACAGATGGGCATGGCAACCATTCAGCGAAGACACAATATCATTAATATAAATAGTGAAGAGAACAGGACCTAGAATTGAACCCTGTGGCACACCTTTAGTTATTGATAAAAAAAAATTATTGGGCATAACCCGACTTTACACACTGATTGGTTTTAAGAGTAAATGGTGATCGACTGTATGAAAAGCTTTAGACAGATCAATAAAGAGGGCAGCACAGTGTTTCTTCTCGCCTAAAGCTGATATGATGTCATTAGTAACTAAAGAGATGGCTGATAAGTGCTATGATTGGCTCTGAACCCAGATTGATGTGGACCTCACCAACTTTGCGCTCAATGGAGTATGGCCCACTGTATTTAGCCTGTAATGCAGACCCAAGAATAGGCGAGAGAACCAACACCTTGTCTCCCGGTGAGAACACCCTATGTCGGGCCCGCCTATCATACCACACCTTCATTTTTCCTTGGGCTACCTTTAGGTTCTCTTTCGCTAGTTCACATGCTCTACTAAGCTTAAGCCTGAAGTCACACACATAGTCCAACAAATTAGTAGAGGAAGGAGTCTGGTCAGCCAACCACTTTTCCTTCAGCAGTTTCAAAGGACCCCTCACTGTGTGGCCGAACACCAGCTCAGCCGGGCTGAATCCAAGAGACTCCTGGGTTACCTCCCTAGCAGCAAACAGAAGCAAAGGAATTCCATCATCCCAGTCTTTGTCGAACTCCGTACAATATGCCCGCAGCATTGTTTTGATAGTCTGGTGAAATCTCTCCAGCGCCCCCTGGGACTCTGGATGATAGGCAGAGGAAGGGCAATGCTGGATAGACAACTGCTGGAGGACCTGAGCAAAGAGACGGGACATGAAGTTAGACCCTTGATCTGATTGAATGACCTTTGGTAGACCAAAAGTCGAAAAAAACCTAACCAGAGCTTTGGATATAGCTGGGGCTGTGATCTTGCGTAAAGGAATGGCTTCAGGAAAACGGGTCGCTGCACACATAATAGTCAAAAGGTACTGGTTCCCTGTCTTAGTTCGAGGGAGGGGACCAACACAGTCAATGAGGATCCGCTCAAAAGGTTCCCCAACGGCAGGGATAGGCTGCAGAGGAGCCTGAGGGATCTTCTGGTTTGGTTTACCAACCACCTGACACACATGGCACGAGCGACAATATTGTGCCACATCTGACTTCAAACCAGGCCAACAAAAATGTCTCAGCACACGGTCATAAGTCTTCCTGACCCCCATGTGACCAGCAAGATCATGATCATGTGCTAGATGCAGTATATCAGGACGATACACGGCTGGAACAACAATCTGAAACACACTGCCCCAGTCATCCAGACTGGACAGGTTAGGTGGTGTCCACTTTCTCATGAGCACGTCATTGCTAACAAAGTATCCTTGAGACGTATCTACCATTTCATCCTCTAAAACCGCCTCTTCAAAGAG
Source organism: Notolepis coatsorum (assembly GCF_963971535.1). Lineage (NCBI taxonomy): Eukaryota > Metazoa > Chordata > Actinopteri > Aulopiformes > Paralepididae > Notolepis > Notolepis coatsorum. The sequence continues at coordinate 72,803,595 of NC_140174.1, read as the reverse complement.
GGACGACAAGGAGACATCCTTGTTTTGCTCTAGTACCAACTGCTCATGAGACGGAATCACCTTACCAAACCCCTCATCAGGGCCACTTTTCAACTCAACAAAGAACGTGTCACTAAGTGTCATATCACCATCTAAGTTAACAACCTCATGGGTGTCACATTTGACCTTTGACATTGCGCGTGTTACCGCACACACAGGAAACACTCCTGGATGCTTCTGTGCGAGCTCATCAGGAACCTCAGAAACTACAGGGACGGGAATTACAACTGGAGTAGCCAGCACCTTGCCACCGGCCAAATTGTTCCCTAGAATGAAGGACACCCCCTTTATGGGAATGTGAAAACACACTCCTACGACAACATTGCCTGATACTAAGGGAGAGTTTAGCGAGACCTCATGCAAAGGAGTATTCACAAAGCCTCCTCCAAAGCCCTGAACAATGGCACCGGAATGCAATGAAGAATCTTCCGAAAATGGCAAAATCCCATCCAGAATGAGAGACTGGAAAGCTCCTGTATCTCTCCATATTGTAATAGCCTGCCTTGATCCTAATTCACCAACCAGTGAAACAAATCCATCCATCCTAAATGTTGAGGAGCCCTCTAGCTCCCTGTCTGCACCTTTGATACTTCGCACCCCACCCTCTAATGTCGGCATAGGTGTCCTGTCTATGATTTCTACCAGAGCCACCGTTTTTACATTTTTCTGCTTAAGCACAGGGCATCCAGCAACGATATGACCAGGCTCCTTACAGTAAAAACAGATAACCCCCTCTGGGAATGCACTAGCAGAGCCACCTTGCCTAGGAGTCGAAGTAAACCGACCAGCAGACACGGGTGCCGGGAACCGGCTCCCCTGAGAAGGACGCCTACTACCCCTGGACTCCACACGGCCCTCCTCTACAAAGACAGATTTGTGTGTTAACACAAACTCATCAGCCAAGACAGCAGCGTCGGCTATCTTCGATACCTTATGCTCATTTAGATGTGTGGAAACATTATCAGGAACACACCTCTTAAATTCCTCTAGGAGAACCAACTGTCTGAGCTGCTCCCTTGACTCTGCTTTTTGCGAGGTGCACCACCGGTCAAACAGGTTCTCCTTCTCTTTTCCAAATTCAACATAAGACTGCCCCTCCTGCCTACGATAACCTCTAAAACGCTGACGATAGGCCTCGGGGACCAACTCATAAGCCCTCAATATGGAAGCTTTAACCAGCTCATAATCAGCGCTTTGTTCAAGGGACAGAGCAGTGTAGGCTTCTTGTGCCCTACCAACCAAAACACATTGCAGCAGCAGTGTCCAGGCGGTATCAGGCCACTTCAATGTGGTTGCCACCCGTTCAAAAAGGGGAAAATATCTTTCCACGTCTTTCTCAAAGAATGGTGGCACCATCCTAATATTCCTGCCTACATCAAACCCGGAACGTGACTCTGGATGCAGAGAACCCGCCTGCAAGGCAGCATGCTTAAATGCAAGCTCCTTCATTGCACGATCGTGCTCTCTCTCCTCTCTCCTCTCCTCTTGTTGTAGCTGTTTTTCCTTAAGCTCCCGCTCTCTCTCATCTCTCCTCTCCTCTTGTTGTAGCTGTTTTTCCTTAAACTCACGCTCTTGTTGTAGCTGCTTTTCCCTAAATGCCAACTCCCTAGGCCCCCAATCGATGGCAACACCTTCCGCCACGCCAGAGAGTTGTGGAGACACCTCAGACAAAAGAAGCTCATCCACCGTTGCCACAATCACCTGCTCCTCAATGAGTATAGCCCTCAAAGTCCCCAAGGCAGTCGTTTTTAACCGCTTCTCACTGGCAGTAAGCTCCACATTGTAGTGCACAGCAAGCTTCAGAAGCTGCTCTTTGGAAAACCTTCCCAACATCTCGTCAGAGGGGTTCTCAACAAAATCCTTAATGGTAGCCATCGTTACTGTACCAGTCACCACAAGCTACTCACTTTACCCTACAGTCACTAAGAACCACTAACAAACCACGAAGAACCACCAAAGAACCACTGAAAAACCACTAAAGAACCACTGAAGAACCACGAAGAACCACTGAAGAACCATGAAGAATGCTAATGCCAATAATAACAACCATAAAGGGACGCGGTGGAAATGTGAGCTCTACGGAGCGCACCTTTCCAGGTTGCACAAACAAACAAAAAAAAATAAAAAAAAACACACCCACCCTAAATAGACGTGTCATACACGCAGGGTGTTAGGTGCTACCAGGTATGCTCACCAAACACTTAAACAAACAAAATAAATCCAACAAAATATTCCAAACAGGTGCGCCTTCTAACCTGATGTGACCACATATGCTTCTACGTCTAAACTGCAGAAAACCCCGGCCTACCACATGTCTACCCTAAGAAACACTAAATCAAGCCCTACCACACTACCTGTGTTTCCTGGCCGCCCTAACCTACCTACCCTTAAACTAATGCCCTGTAGACCTAACTTTCTTCAACCACACCTGCTACCAGTCAAAGATCATATACAATCATTTCATTGACCGCCCCAGGAGTACGCGGTGCACCGGACGCTAACCAACAACCAGAAAATAATATCCCTATCTACATGTGGTGCCTACTAAACTATATATTTTAACAGCATAAGTAGTCACATCAAATTACAAACAAATACGGCATACTCACCTGTTTGATGAAAATGGCTCAGCCCCCACGTTACACCATGTGTAACGAACACCACCCAAACCATAATATGATGACACCCCGTGCAACACAAAAAAAAATCACCAAACAAAGTGCTAGGGGTAAAAGATCCCGGATGAGCGCCCAATTGTTACGACCCTGGCTCATGGGTACGCAACCTATGTGTAATCAACACCAAAACCCTGTGCTCTAACTCAAAAATGCTACTAAACCAAGGAACTACTAATATAACTATAAGCTAATGTACTGGTAACCCAACGGACAAGGACTGTAAGAACCTGACAGCTCTTTCACTAGGCACAGACCGTGCATGTGTGTTTCTGGGTCTGCCTTTGAAGCTCCCCAGCAGGTAACCAATCAGCACTAATTGGCTAATTGGCAGCCCTCACCTGCCTGCCCTGGTGACACAGGAGTGACCAGGCCTCTAGTACATAACAGTCCCTATGCCATAAATGTCATGTATGTTGAGTATGTCATAAATGTCAATATGAATTGAAAATGGGGGACCCTGATGTAAACAAGACAAACGTCTTTCTCTGGTCTGCATCCCCTTAACAATTGTGTGTATTGAGCCGTACTGTATTGTACCCATTCTGCAATCTGTTAAATACAGTTTTCATTCATTCATTCATTCATTCATTCATTCATTCATTCATTCATTCATTCATTCATTCATTCATTCATTCATTCATTCATTCATTCATTCATTCATTCATTCATTCATTCATTCATGCTGGCTACAAGTTGAAAGTCAATGGCTTCAGGTTCTCAGTTGATTTATTCAGCAGGGCATCAGCGGTAGAATACAGCAAATTCACAGGATACAAATAATCTCTCAGAATGACACAGACAACTTGGTTCTGTCCAGTGTTCCGTGGTGTTGAGACTGCTCAGTATTTAAACACTTTCTCAACCCCCGTACCTAGTACTGGAGTCGACTAGTCCACATAGCATAATGACAATACATTTATTTGATCACAAAGGCTGATTTTCGTTCTAGACATTAACATGGTAATTCACTCATTCTGGCTCCTGTGTGGAGTGTAATCTTGTTCCACCGGTATGTGGGTCTTCAATAGTTTTAGTTTCGTGTGTGAGTGTCTAAATGGGTGTCACCTGTGTCTAGTGTGTGTGTGTGTGTGTGTGTGTGTGTGTGTGTGTGTGTGTGTGTGTGTGGATGACTTGAAGGAGGAGGAGCTGAAGAAGTTCAGGTTTTATTTGAAGGATAAAGGGCATGGCTACATTCCCATCCCAACATGCTGGCTAGAGAACGCTATCAGACTGGATATGATGGAGGTGATGGTGCAGACCTATGGTCCTGATGGAGCTCTGGAGACTACAGAGAAGATACTGAAGCTGGTTGGCAGGAATGATCTGGTGGCAGATCTACAAACAGGTATTCTTGTCAGCCTGTCTAGATGAGTTACAGCTGTCCTCTCTGTTCTGTGTAGATGTGTTCCAGCTGTCTTCTCTGTTCTGTGTAGATGTGTTCCAGCTGTCTTCTCTATTCTGTGTAGATGTGTTCCAGCTGTCTTCTCTGTTCTGTGTAGATGTGTTCCAGCTGTCTTCTCTGTTCTGTGTAGATGAGTTCCAGCTGTCTTCTCTGTTCTGTGTAGATGTGTTCCAGTTGTCTTCTCTGTTCTGTGTAGATGTGTTCCAGCTGTCCCCTCTGTTCTGTGTAGATGTGTTCCAGCTGTCTTCTCTGTTCTGTGTAGATGTGTTCCAGCTGTCTTCTCTGTTCTGTGTAGATGTGTTCCAGCTGTCTTCTCTGTTCTGTGTAGATGTGTTCCAGCTGTCTTCTCTGTTCTGTGTAGATGTGTTCTTAGTTACTTATTTTGTCTTATTTGTTCTCCAGCAGTCAGGGATGAGACAGGATCAACCTCCAAAGCATCTGGACCCATTAAAACTGGTAAATTAAATATGAATTCTAAATGAATTGATCCTGATGTACAGTAGGTGGAGAGACTCTAGTGGTGATTGCTTTTTGTAAATGATCTGTCTGCTGAATAAAAGTGGCAATTTCTGCCTGACATCAGAAAAGAAACTGGATGAGTTTGACCTGAAGAAATATTCTGCATCAGAGGAGGGTCTTCTGGGACTGCTGCCAATGGTCAAAGCCTGCAGTACAGCTCTGTAAGTATTCTGTCTAGATAATTAACAGCTCTGTAAGTGTTCTGTCATATTTAGATAATGAATTGTTTTGTCTAGATAATATCTAGATAATTAACAGCTCGGTAAGTGTTCTGTAATATCTAGATCATTTAGTGTTCTGTCTAGATAATATGTAGAAAATGAAGTGTTCTGTCTAGATACTATCTATTCTAGATAATTAGGTGTGCTGTCTAGATAATGTCTAGGTAATATTCCCTTGATTAAATTCTGAAAGTAATTTCTGAAAGAAATGCTCTGAATATGCTCTGTAATGTAATGTTAAATAGCGACCTCTAGGAAAAAAGCCCTGTTTGGTATTGTACTTTGTTTAAATTTTTTGTTTTGGTCTAATGTGTGGGTTGGAGTTTAGTAACTTATTATACAGTGAATTTCTCAAGACCTCTTCTCCGGAGGCTGAGGTGTGACCAGTAATATCAACCCCTCCCCCTATCCCCACTCAACTCCATCTATATAGGTAGAACAAGTTTGAAAGGTGTAGCAGGTATATATACAGGTAGAACAAGTTTGAGAGGTGTAGCAGGTATATATACAGGTAGAACAAGGTTAAGAGGTGTAGCAGGTAGATATACAGGTAGAACAAGGTTAAGAGGTGTAGCAGGGAGATGTATTGGATTTAAATAATTATAATAATAATAAATACCATTAATTAATTGGCAAATCTCTCCTTTCCGATATAAGGAGCCGTTGAATATGTTTGCACACGGTCCTTCATGCCCTCATAAGTAGCTGGCTGGGCATTTCTGTATGCAAATTCGAACTTCTTATGAGGAAACTTACGAGAATGTTAGTGAATTAGGCTGGGTTTTGTTCCTGTGGATTTGTGGGAGTAAATACTAAATTGGGGTTGACTTAGTATGGAGTACTGTATTTGCACAGGATAGACTTTGGTTAGTTATATATAATATTGTGCCAGTAATAGACCAAGGATAGTTAGTTATATTTGTACCAGGCTTAGGTTAGAGGTATACACATTTGAACTGAGGCAGACTGCTTTGACACCTGCATTTCCCTACAGGGGCTAATAAAGGTTTTTCTTGTCTTATTTAAGAGTGGATGTACTGGGTCTGTTGCTCAATTTCCCAGTACTACCGACCTATACATGCCATGTACTGGTATCAGCTGTCACATGGCTTCTGCTTGGTAGTCAGTGTAGTGTGAAGGACAACTACAGATCCACCTTTATCAGCTGGTCGGATGAGAATGGAGTTGTCCTATAGCTCTTTGTGTGCATGATGTTTTGTTTAAAAAAGGGAATGTTGCATTTGAGTCTGGGAATGTCCTGTTGCATTTGCTTGCTGTACGTGTTTATGGCAGGGCATCTGGTGCCCAGAGGTATGAATGGACAGGGGTGGATATGTATTGAAATAAAATACTTATTGTTGACGGATTTGAAAGATATTAGAGAATTGTGAGTTTCTTAAGTTTCATCCAAACTGGATCAGAACTGCAGAAGCTATGGCTGGTACAGACAGCTTTGTGTAGCATCACCATTGTGCGTTTATGTTTACCCTTAATATTGATTTCAATGGACAATGGTGGAAATTAATTAAATTAAAATACTTGTCGTTGACTGATTTGAAACATAATTGAGAATTGTTGGCCTACAGTATATGTGCGACATTTCATACAAACTGGATCAGAACTGTAGGAGCTATGGCTGGTACAGACAGACACACAGACAGAATCACAGACAGGAGTGAAAACAATGCTTCCTCTCACTGTGTGCAGTGGTGTAATTAATTCATAATTCACACAACCTCATCTTGTTCTATGGTTGTTGATAAATCCTTCTTAATATTCATGTACTTTCTCATCCTTTATTTTGCAAGACAATATTAAAAAAAAAAAAATGTCATCTTCGTTCTATTTTCATTCTATATATTTTCTTTCTGCTGCAGGACAGGAAACTCTGTAAATCAGTTGCTCTACTGAGTGTTAGGGTTAGTTTAATGACTACTGACTACTTTTTACCTGTTTAAATAATGAAATATTTCCTGCATGCTGGGTTCATTCTGGTTTCCTTCCAATCCATCTTCATTCAGGCTGACCCCGTTCCCCGTACCTGGATAACTGAGTTAGCCGGATAACTTTCGGGTAAGTCTGACTTAAGCCGGACTTTCCGATTCCCCGTACCTGGATTTTCCAAATCACCATGACAACAGATCCAAAAGTTTGAGCCTGGTCGAAAGCAGAGTTTAAGTTCAAGTTAGCCGGATCAAGCAAAGCCACGCCCCCGCAAAGAAAGTGACAGCTCGTTTCCTGAAATTATTCCCACAGCCTAGGATCTGCGTTATACCATTCTGAATTACGTTTTTGTGCTCCATTCTTCCAGAGGGGTCTTTTGAAATGTAAAATAGACCCAAAATGCTGATACTAAATTCACTTTGTCCTAAATAATGCACGTTATATACCGTGGCGCTCGCTCGGTGCAACAACAACAAAATAAAGAATATTCTAAACACGGGTCTCTCGTTCATTAATGTATAAACAATGAATTTATCCCATCTGGCACAGTGGCGTAGCGGTAGTGCTCAAGCCTGGCAACCCGGCGACTGGTGTTCGAAACCCCGTGTTTCCAATATAACTTTTTGGAATATAATATTAATGATTATACGCAAAGGTAGCCTAGTTTTAAGTCAAAATATTATAAATCTACATGCATTGAGGATGTCATTCTTTATATAGCTCTCAACGTGCACCAAATTGAATTATTCCTATATTGCAAAAAGAAGGAGACGACTGGGTCTCGAACCCCGGTCGTCTGCGTGAAAGTCAAAAGTAGAACCCGTTACGCCACAGAGAAGATAAGTAAAAGATCGACCATACATCAATCAATGGGTAAGGGAGCCGTATCGTTATTCTGTATAACAGTTTTACTAATTATTTTCGCTAGCAAGATCTCATTTGATTATTCAATCCAGCAGGCAAGTTTAAAGAAATATAATCTGATTGATTGAGGTAATGAGGGACTTGAAATTAGCCTATAGATAACGCATTTAACTTGTCGGCGAGGCGATTGAGCCGTACTGCAATATGTTACTAAAGTTTTAAATCAATTAATCAATCAATGCCGCTAGAGAATCAGGATCTCTGCTCTCGACACTTGCTGCCTTCTCGGCTGAGGCGGGCACGCGCACTTATCCTGGGTCGCAAGTCTGGCTTGAGTTAACGAGACTGAATCCACCTTCGAGGAACAGGAAAATCCCGGCTTCAAACATCGGGTTAACTGAATCTGGATAATGACATCTTGATCGACTTAGTTGAACCAGGTACGGGGAATAGGGCCCAGGTGTAAACTCTCAGGTAGATCCTGTGAAGCTCTGGCCTCAGTTCTCAGCTCTACCTCCTCCAGTCTGAGAGAGCTGTACCTGAGTAACAACAACCTGCAGCATTCAGGAGTGAAGCTGCTCTCTGTTGGACTGAAGAGTCCACACTGTAAACTGGAGAAACTCTGGTCAGTATTATATTGAGACACATTTTACTCAAAGAAATTTAACAAAATATAGAATTGTAAAAAGAAAATAAATGTATATTTTTATGTATGAAATTAAGTGATTTGTAAACCCAAAGCTTATAGGTGTATCAACTACATTACAGGGTTCACTCTGTCATTTCCATATTGTAAACTGTTGCCAGAGAGCTGATTACCAGAGTCTAGCTGAGGCTTTGTGTAGCATCACCCTTGTGCGTTTATGTTTACCCTTGATTTCAATGGACAATGGTGGAAATTAATTAAATTAAAATACTTGTCATTGACTGATTTGAAAAATATTTGAGAATTGTTGGCCTACAGTATATGCGACATTTCACCCAAACTGGATCAGAACTGTAGGAGCTATGGCTGGTACAGACAGACACACAGACAGAATCACAGACAGGAGTGAAAACAATGCTTCCTCTCACTGTGTGCACTGGTGTAATTAATTCATAATTCACACAACCTCATCTTGTTCTATGGTTGTTGATAAATCCTTCTTAATATTCATGTACTTTCTCATCCTTTCTTTTCCAAGATTTTAATTTTTTATTTTTTATTATTTTTTATCTTTGTTCTATTTTCTATTTAGTATTTACATTCTATATATTTTATTTCTGCTGCAGGAGAGGAAACCCTGTAAATCAGTTGCACTACTGAGTAGTAGGGTTAGGGTTAGTTAAATGACTACTGACTACTTTTTACCTGTATAAATAAATAAATGTGTGCACTGGTGTAATTCATTCATAATACACACAACCTCATCTTGTTCTATGGTTGTTGATAAATCCTTCTTAATATTCATGTACTTAATATTCATGCCACATTTTACAAAATAAAAAAGTTACAAAATGGCTCAATTGTAATATATTTATTATATGTATAGTATTAATAATGGTGAACTCTCTGCAGGCTGGTCCGATGTTGTGTTACTAGGGAAGGCTGTGCTGCTCTAGCCACAGCTCTCGGTTCCAACCCCTCCCACCTGAGAGAGCTGGACCTGAGCTCCAATAACCCAGGAGATTCAAGAGAGAAACTGCTCTCTGTTGGACTGGACAAACTCATGTATGTAAACTGTTGTTATCTCTTGTCTAACCCAGGTACTGTTGTACTGGAGTTCTGGACCAAAACATTGAACAGTGTGGTTTTTAAAACAATCAGTGGAGGGTGAATAAAAAGTAATTTCCACAGAGCGGAGACTGTTCTGGTCAAATCAAGTGCAAAACAACGTTGTCATAATGAATAGTTTATTCTGAATCTAACCTTTTATTGAGTCATGTCAGCAAGCCAGCTAACAAACTACAGTTGGAACGGTTTACGTAAATGAATAAGTTAGGGTTAGCTTTTGTGGCATGTAGGAGTACCTCAATTCTCAATTAAATCAAAGAAAATGGAAAACAATAACTTAAGATTGAAATAACTAATGATGAATTACATAATAATAGTGGGTCTCATTCCCCAATATTTTCCAAAGAGTTCTCTTGGAAGACTTATCTTGGAACCGACTGAGACAGAATCAATGACAAGTTCACTCTGAGTCCCCAACGTGCTGGGAATATGTCTTAAGTGGCTCAAACATATGTCTTAAGTGGCTCAAACGTTCGCACCTGTGATATGATCTGATATCTGCGTTGGGGAATGGCATATGTCTCAAACGCGAAAGCGTGTCCCTGTTCAGGTCATTTGCATACAAAACAACGCCTCCAAAGCTCCTTATAATGACGCAGCCGCGTGAAAATGGAATGGCGGAAGCGCTTTGCGAGTCTTGCGAGCCATCAAAATTAGATTAGATTAATGTATTGGCATCATATATAGAACAGCTCGTGGTACACCTGCCGCAGCGCGCGCGCACACACACACACACGCACGCGTGCGCAGTACTGTATATGGATGAATTAATGAAAACCTTAACAGATTGCAGAATGGCTACAATACAGTACGGCTCAATACACACAATTGTTAAGGGGATGCAGACCAGAGAAAGAATGAACGCAGTAATGAATGAACGCAGTATAGGCTTATTATTCCATTAATGACTTGTTTCATTAGGATTTAGTAGATATATATATGCTCTGCCCTACGTACAGTATAGGTACAGTATAGGTACAGTCTGTATACACTTCACTTATACTGTACGTAGGGCAGAGCATATATATAGTATCTACTAAATCCTAGTTATATATCTCAGTTATACATCTCCGTTATATATCTGATTTTACACATCTCTGTTATGGATCTCCATTATACATCTCACGCTATGCATCTCTGTTATGCATCTTCGTTATACATCTCCATTATACATCTCCCATTATACATCTCCTGTTATGTATCTTCTGTATTAATCCAAATTAATCAGTTCTTGATACACTTGATTCATTTTCATATGGGATTTGGCTAACTGGACAAACATTTGTGTGCACTGTGTGTGTTTGCTAATGTTGTGTAAAAACTTATGGAAATGCTTCAAATGTAGGAAATATATTCAATGTAACAATATTTTAGCAAAAGTGTGTTTTTACAGCATGTGACATCATTACACACAGGTTGCTATTCACATCAAATCTGTTGGATGGAAACACACTTTCACCGGCATAATTCACATTAATGTTTTTTGCAAACTTCAAATAATTGGCTTTAAATTCAACTGACAAGTGGATGGAAACTTAGCTACTATCTGTTCTTGTTTCTACAGTCTGGACTCTGCTGAAGATTTCACTTTGATTAGGCCTGTATAAAGAGGCTATTTCACTTTGATTAGGCCTGTATAAAGACACTATTTCACTTTGATTAGGCCTGTATAAAGACACTATTGAACTATTATTAGGCCTGTATAAAGGGACTATTTCACTTTGATTAGGCCTGTATAAAGACACTATTTCACTTTGATTAGGCCTGTATAAAGGGGCTATTTCACTTTGATTAGGCCTCTATAAAGTGGCTATTTCACTTTTATTAGGCCTGTAGAAAGAGGCTATTTCACTTTGATTTGGCCTGGATAAAGACACTATTTCACTTTGATTAGGCCTGTATAAAGAGACTATTTCACTTTGATTAGGCCTCTATAACAGTGGCGGCTCTGCCACTAGGGGCGCAAGGGCGCCGACCCACCTGCTGCCAGCTGCTGTTAAATCACAGAAGAAGAAAATAAAACTTTTTAGTTTTTTGTTTTATAGCCCTATAAATAATATAAACATGTTTAAAATGAATAATATTTACTCATTTTAAGTATGTTTGTATTTCCAATGCACAATATAACGTTATTATCTCAAATAAAAAACACTAGTTTTCCTGAGCAGGAAGTGACATCACGTTTTTTTAAATTTTTTAAATTTTTTCGTATTTCTCTGCCCGGGCTAGACACGATAGCGCTCTGAGTGCGCGTCACAGTTTGATCGCTGTATCTGTCACAGCCAATCAGTGCATAACGCGTTGTGCGTTGAAATATGACTATTATGTTGGAATCCGGGCGCGATTTGAAGCGATCTAGCCAGTAGCGTCAAGAATTTCTGTAGCCGCATTTCACAGAGACGATCTCTGATTGGCCGAATCCAATTTCTAATGTTCCAATTCTAGCTTATTCCGGCTAGGTTGGTTCCTAGGTTGGTCCTAGGTTGTTTGTCTTAGAGCGTGCCGTGACTGCAAGTTCTTTAGACTGTTAAGCTTAGGCACTCTTTCAAAGTTGGTTAAGGTTAGAGTTTGTCTTAGAGCATGGCGATAGAATGCCAGGTAGTTTGCAGTCTGTTCGAGCGGAAATGGACAAAGGAATGAAGTACTTGTGACTGTTGTGTGGTGCTGCTAACAAGCTAACACTTGGCTAACAAGCTATATGGCGGATGCAGTCTGGACACAGTGGACAGTGGTCTGGAATACATCAAGCCCTGGACGTGTCAACTAAACAGTGAGTCTCTCTCTCTCTCGCTCTCTCTCTCTCTCTCTCTCTCTCTCTCTCTCTCTCTCTCTCTCTCTCTCTCGCTCTCTGTGGTTAACGTTAACGTTTGTAAATAGTTTTTTTTAGGAGCAGTACTGTTAGGCTACTGCTGGCCATTCATGAAGCGAGACATTGCTGATTGTTTATTTATTTTATAACACAAGACTATGACTACCAACTGCCTAGCCAGCCGTGTATCAATCTTGGATGCAATAATAACGTTACCACACTGACTGTGTCGATGGCTCATTGATTTAACTACTGCAGCTCTCTCGGATTGAAAATACGTGGATTATGGCTTGTTCAATATCGTCTATGTTTGAATGAATGAATGAATGAATGAGAACTTTATTAACAGATTGCAGAATGGGTACAATACAGTACGGCTCAATACACACAATTGTTAAGGGGATGCAGACCAGAGAAAGACGTTTGTCTTGTTTACATCAGGGTCCCAGATTTTCGATTCATATCGATAGTTTAATAGCTAGCCTTGGCTCGTTTAACAATATGCAAAATATGTGTACAGCCCTGTACTCATACTGAAGTTATTCTTGGTATATAATAGGTCTGATTGTGTAACGAATCAATTCCACGTCGCGCTGTGTGTGAGAGAGAGAAGGAGAGAGGGAGAGATCTGCCTGTGTTTGGAGACGGGCGAGTTTTGTTTCTAACTTTTCTATTTATATATTGTGTTTCAAGTTGTGAATTAGAGTCTAGACTATACTTTATTTGACTGGTTGTGTGTTGTTGTAGTAACAGCTGAGCGACTCGTTCATAAGAGCCGATTCATTGCCGTGAGCGTGAGTCGAATCGCTCACGTCTTGCCATGAGTCTGTTGCGTGGTACTGTACATGTTTGCAAAATGTTTGGTATAGCGCCCCTAGTGGCGAAGCACCCACCGGCCGCCACTGCTCTATAAAGACACTATTTCACTTTGATTAGGCCTCTATAAAGAGGCTATTGTAGGAATGCGGTAATGATAGTGAAAACGGAGTCGTGTTCCGATGCAAAAATACTATTTTATTACGCACTCTACTGTCGCACAACAACACTGCCATTCATCTTTCATTCGTCTCTCTTTAACTACGTCATCCCCCGCTAAGGATCACGGGAGATGTAGTAACCACCACATAAGGCTAGGATGCCGTGAATTATGTCCCAGTAGCCACTACACACATCCCCCCAGAATTCACAAGAACTGGCCCCAAAAAACTTCCAGGGGCTCTGACGACCCGCCCAAAACGACTCCGGTACCCCTGGGCAGGCACAGGAAACCGAGGCAGTGGCAAGGCAGTAGGCTGACACTGAACAGGCCTCGGACGGTAGGTCCGGGGGTCCGCCGTAGCTAGAATAGGCGTCGGGACTGCCCTACCAGGGAGGCGACCGCGGCGGGGCGGTTGGGCCAACTCAATGGGGCGGTCCAAATCCAGGTGAGCAGGCTTCAGGCGATCCACGAGATCCGTTCTTCCCTCCCCCCCATGTCAACGACGAAGGTCTTATCACCTGCCTTCACAACCCGGTAAGGACCATCGTAGGGTGGCTGTAGGGGGCCTCGATGGGCGTTGCAGCGGACAAACACGTACCCCGCTGCTTGCAGATCAAGCGGGACACGCACCTTCGGAACGCCGTGGCACGAGGTGGGGATGGGCAAGAAAGACTTGGCCTTGTCCAGCAGAGCATCCCGCTGTTTCAGTGCTGACCAGGAGGCCGTAACACAGGGAAGAAAATCCCCTGGGACACGGAGGGGTTGGCCATATACCAGCTCAGCTGAAGATGAAAGAAGGTCCTCCTTAGGTGCAGTACGGAGCCCCAGCATCACCCAAGGAAGTCTGTCGACCCAGCTGTCGCCTCGGAGATCGGCCTTGAGAGCAGCTTTCATCGACCGGTGAAAACGTTCACACAGGCCATTGGCCTGTGGATGGTAGGCCGTAGTGCGGTGGAGGGAGACACCCAACTGCTTGGTAATGGAAGTCCATAACGCGGAAGTGAATTGGGCCCCTCGGTCAGAGGAAAGATCAGAGGGAACACCGAACCGGGCGACCCAGGTACTGATGAATGCGCGAGCCACGTCAGCTGTAGTAGTCGCAGTGAGTGGGACAGCCTCCGGCCAACGGGTGGTCCTGTCTACCATCGTCAGAAGGTGAGTGTACCCCCTGGAGGGAGGAAGGGGTCCCACCAGATCCACGTTGATGTGGTCAAAACGCCTCTCAGGCACATCAAACCGCTCCAACGGGGCCTTAACATGTCGATGGACCTTCGCGCGTTGGCATGCCATGCAGGTCTTGACCCAACCCCCAATGTCAACCTTCATCCTGGGCCAGACGAATTTCGCTGCCATTAGGCGCTGTGATGGTTTCCTGCCCGGGTGCGAGAGGCCATGGACAACCTCGAAAACTTGTCGTCTCCATGCCCGTGGAACCACTGGCCTTGGCTGCGCCATAGATATATCACATAGCAGCGTCGTGCCATCATCAAAGAAGGGGACGTCCGCCAACTGGAGGCCAGTAACCGCCGTCCTGCATGCCTGGATGTCTGGGTCTGAAACCTGATCCGCAGCCATACGGGTGTAATCAATTCCCAGGTGGACAGCACCAATGGCGGCCCACGAGAGGCAGTCAGCCACGGGGTTGTCCTTCCCCGCCACATGCTGGATGTCAGTGGTGAACTCAGAGATGAAAGCCAGATGGCGTTGTTGCCTGGCAGACCACGGTTCGGACACCTTCGCCATAGCAAAAATCAATGGTTTGTGGTCTACAAAAACAGTGAAAGGGCGAGCCTCCAGCAGGAAACGGAAATGTCTGACCGCCAAGTACAGGGCGAGGAGCTCACGGTCAAAGGTGCTGTACTTCTGTTCGCTGGAGCGGAGTTGTCGGCTGAAGAATGCCAGGGGTTGCCAAATGCCCTCGACCAACTGCTCATAAACGGCTCCAACGGCATAATCCGAGGCATCAGTTGTCAATGCCACGGGAGCCTCAGGCACAGGGTGCGTCAGCATGGTTGCGCTCGCAAGGGCCTCCTTGGTATCCGAGAACGCCTTTGACATGTCATCGGACCAGGCGATGGCATGCTTGGGAGTCTTGTCCTTGAGAGCCCCATACAGGGGGCGCATTAGGTGGGCAGCCTGAGGGATGAACCGATGATAGAAATTCACCATCCCCAGGAACTCCTGCAAGGCCCTAACCGTGGTAGGGCGTGGGAGCCGCAGCACCGCTTCCACCTTTACTGGTAATGGGACCGCCCCAGCAGTAGTGATGTGGTGGCCAAGGAAGTCCATAGCAGGCAGTCCAAACTGACATTTTGCTGGGTTGATGATTAATCCATGCTCTCTGAGGCGACTGAAGAGGAGCCGGAGGTGTGTTAGGTGTTCCGCCTTGGACGTGCTGGCTACCAAGATATCGTCTAGGTAGACAAACACGAAAGACAGGTTGCGCAGCATGGCGTCCATTAACCTCTGAAAGGTCTGAGCCGCATTTTTGAGGCCAAAAGGCATCCTCAAAAATTCAAAGAGTCCGAATGGGGTTATAACTGCCGTCTTGGGGATGTCCTGAGGGCTAACCGGCACCTGGTGGTATCCTCTCACCAGATTCACCTTCGAAAAAACAGCCGCGCCAGCAAGGTGGGCTGAAAAATCTTGTATGTTTGGAACCGGGTAACGATCAGGTGTAGTGGCGTCATTAAGGCGCCGGTAGTCGCCACACGGACGCCAGCCGCCGTTAGCCTTTGGAACGAGATGGAGAGGCGAGGCCCAAGGACTGTCGGAACGACGAACGATGCCCAGTGCCTCCATGGAGGCAAACTCATTCTTAGCGATGGTGAGCTTGTGTGGGTCGAGACGACGAGCCCTAGCATGTACTGGCGGGCCTTCCGTGGAGAGGTAATGCACGACTCCATGCTTAGTGGCCGCGGACGAGAAGGTGGGTGTTGTGATGTCCGAGAACCCCAACAGGAGGCGGGAGAAATCATCAGTGGCCGCGACGGTGCTGGACAGTGTCATTGTGGCCGTGTCACTGCGCTCACATGCTAAGGAGCCAAAAGTCACAGCATTGACGAGCCGGCGATTCCCCACGTCTACCAAGAGACTGTTGGCGCAGAGAAAGTCAGCGCCTAGGAGGGGAGTGGACACCTTGGCCAACACAAAATCCCAGGTGAAACGCTGGTCAGCAAAACACAATGCCACGGTGCGTTTGCCAAATGTAGGGATCGCACTGCCATTGGCAGCTTCAAGGGCGGGGCCCCATCTCGCTGAGTGTAAATCCTGAGTGGACGCCGGCAACACGCTCACCTGGGCACCCGTGTCACATAAAAAAACGGAGAGTGAGTCTGTGACGTACAGCAAGCCTGCAGGATGGCCAACACTCACGGCTGCTAATGAGTGGCAGCCAGTGCGTTTCCCGACCCACTGTAGTTACAAGGTGGCAGACACTTCTTAGCTTTGTTCCCAAACTTTGCGTGGTAAAAACACAACCCCGACGGCCTCACCCGGCGGGGCATAGCTGCGGCGGAGATAGAGAGTGGCTGGAACCCCTGCTCATCAATGGTGTAGGCTGATGCTGCCACACACCTCTTCCCAGCTGAGAAAAATACATCTGCTTCTCTAGCTAGCTGGCGAAAGTCAGTTTTGATGGAATCAGCCATAGGTAAACGAACATAGTCTGGTAGCTGTTGCAAGAAAAGCTCTTTAAATAGAAAACATGGCCCATGGTCACCCAGCAAAGCTAACATGTGATCCATCAGTTCAGAGGGCTTTGAGTCACCCAGTCCAGGTAGAGAGAGAAGCTGGCGAGCACGGTCAGATTCAGATAGACCGAAAGCCTCTTTCAGGTGTGTTTTCATAGCAACATATTTGTCATGTGTAGGTGGGTTTTCCAGCAAACTCACCGCTCTCGCCGCAGTTGAGTTCGTCAGGGCTGCTACCACATAGTAGTACTTTGTGGCGTCCGCGGTAATATCCCTGAGAGCGAATTGGGCTTCAGTTTGTGCAAACCAAGCGTTGGCGCTCTGCTCCCAAAACTCTGGCAGCTTGAGTGAAACTGCGTTCAAAGATCTGCGATCCGCGTCTTGTTGTTCATTTGACATGTTCAATGTAATCTCCGAAATACGTCCAAGAGAAAATCAGGGTCACCAATGTAGGAATGCGGTAATGATAGTGAAAACGGAGCCGTGTTCCGATGCAAAAATATAATTTTATTACGCACTCTACTGTCGCACAACAACACTGCCATTCATCTTTCATTCGTCTCTCTTTAACTACGTCATCCCCCGCTAAGGATCACGGGGAGATGTAGTAAACACCACATAAGGCTAGGATGCCGTGAATTATGTCCCAGTAGCCACTACACTATTCCACTTTGATTAGGCGTCTATAAAGACACTATTTCACTTTGATTAGGCCTCTATAAAGACACTATTTCACTTTGATTAGGCCTCTATAAAGACACTATTTCACTTTGATTTGGCCTGTATAAAGAGACTATTTCACTTTGATTAGGCCTCTATAAAGAGGCTATTTCACTTTGATTAGGCCTCTATAAAGAGGCTATTTCACTTTGATTAGTCCTGTAAAGAGGCTATTTCACTTTGATTAGGCCTCTATAAAGACACCATTTCACTTTGATTAGGCCTGTATAAAGAGACTATTTCACTTTGATTAGGCCTCTATAAAGAGGCTATTTCACTTTGATTAGGCCTGTATAAAGAGGCTGTTTCACTTTGATTAGGCCTGTATAAAGAGGCTATTTCACTTTGATTAGGCCTGTATAAAGAGGCTATTTCACTTTGATTAGGCCTGTATAAAGAGCAGTAGCGGCCGGTGTTCTGCAAAATTCTACTACTCTGCTGAATTCTGCTGCCAGCGCTCCTGCGCTTGCGCACGCATGCGCATGACCCACAATCGTTCACTCTACAATATTCTGCCACCTTGCTGACGAACGTCTTGTTGAGTCTTGTTGATATATCTTAAACAATATCTTAAACATATGTTTTTCATTGCACCTTTTGAACTGTATACGCATGTAAATATTTGCATGTAATTGGCTTTGCAGCCGAATGTATTTGTAGATGATAAAATGTCGGTACACCTGTTGGAATTCGGAGTGAACTATAGGGTGACATCACCCAGCTGTCCAAAGATATAGGCGATTCGCGCTACGGCAGCAGTTCTCAGCAGAGTAGTAGAATTTCGCAGAACACCGGTGTGAACTACATTTGGGTGGGCGCGGGTGGGGGGGGGGTGAAGGGGGGCAAGCGGGCAGCTCACAGCTGACCAAGTGGACAGCTGACGACATAATGCTACCAATGTTAAGTCGAGTTACTACACTAGTACACGTATGATCAATGCAATAATGAACACATATATATCTTGTCATTTTAAACAAGTTACCATTCATTCATTCAGCCATTATGCGTCAAATTAACAACAACAGAGAGAGAGCGAGAGAGAGAGAGAGAGAGAGAGAGAGAGAGAGAGAGAGAGAGAGAGAGAGAGAGAGAGAGAGAGAGAGAGAGAGAGAGAGAGAGACCGAATTAACTCACTGTTTACGTGGTCGAGGAGGGCTTGATAAAGTGTATAATTATGTCCACTGTTGTCCCACAGTCCCAGACCGTTGATGTATATCCACTCTGTCCCGACTGCATCCAGCTATTAGCCAAATAGCTTGTTGTTGTTGTTGAATGAGTTTGTCTTTGCCCATTTCCGCGTCGAACAGCCTGCAAACTACCTGGCGTTCTAGCTCTAAGACAAACTCTAACCTTAACCAACTTTGAAAGAGTGCCTAAGCTTAACCGTCGAAAGAACTTGCCGTCACGCTCTGAGACAAACTCTAACGTTACCTTAACCTACTTCGAACGAAGAGTGGCTAGGCTTTCCCAGTGTAGAAACTGACGTCGGCCAATCAGAGAGCGTCTCCGAGAAATGCGGCTACGGAAATTATTGGCGCTGCTTGCTTAGATGATAATAGATCGCTTGGAAACGCGCCCGGTTTCCATCATAATACATCATATTTCAACGCACAGCGAATTACGCACTGATTGGCTGCGACAGTACAGCGATGAAACCAGTGCACGCCCACTGTGAGCGCTATGCGTCTAGCCCAGGAGAAGTCACTTCCTGTTCATGAAAACAATTATTTATATTTGATATATTAACATTATATTGTGCATTGGAAACACAAACATACTTAAAATGAGTAAATATTATTCATTTTAAACATGTTTATTTGATTTCTAGGGCTCTTAAAAAAAATTTAAAAAAAATCTTCTTCTCTCTTTTCACCAGGGAGGGCGGCGCTCTAGCGCCCCCATTGACCAGCCGCCACTGATAAAGAGGCTATTTCACTTTGATTAGGCATGTAAAACGATGGCTGAAATGCAAATCCTTGTATCTGAAAATCTCGTGTTGTTTTCTTGCAGAATGCAGATTTTTTTCAAGGATACCCAGTACAATACACTGCTTTTGGCTTTTGGAAAATATCTTGAATAGGTGCAGATAGGAGGTTTCTCATCATCCAAAGTGAAATCAGAAAATCTGAAATGTTGCAGATTTTGCGTTTTCAGCAATCAAAAAGGTTATTTCACTTTGATTAGGTCTGTATAAAGAGACTATTTTGTTTGAATATAAGCCAATTTATTATATTTTATATTTTGTATGTATTGGCATAGGCTGCACAGGCTATTTCTTTTGATCAGTTTCCTTCTCATAAACTAAGGCTGTAATTTATTTAATATGATTATTGCACATTTTGTAGCCACTTAAATGTCAATGAAGAGGAAAAACCCTGTCTGATTTTGCCTTTGTCTCTCAATAGCATAATAATTACAATAATAAAGACTAATAACGGTTGATAAAGACGTCATTCATTCATAATAACGGCACCAAACAGCGCCGTTAGGCCCCAATCATCCTGCTGATGAGCGCAGATGATGTCACACTGCGTGCCTGGAGGTCTCTATGCCTTCTACAACGGCGCTCAGTTTCCGGGTTCCTCTGATTGGCCACTAAGCCCACGTGACCGCGCGCTAGCACGCCCCCCTTATCGCCCACTGCCGCGCTCTGCAACCCCTTAACAATTGTGTGTATTGCGCCGTACTGTATTGTACCCATTCTGCAATCTGTTAAATAAAGTTTTCATTAATTCATTCATTCATTTCTCCCCCACTACTCCTCCAACGGGTGTTTGTGCGACCATGTCGACCTGAACAATGGGGGATTAATAAGAACGAGCCGCCTCGGAGAGGGAGAGAGGATATCGCAGGCGGAAGACGGCCGCTGGAGCTGGACCGAGTCAGCGGCGCACGGAGCCGGGGAGAAACCACCGCCGAGCCGAGGAGAAACCACTGCTTCGCCCCGCTGCCTCTATGCTCCGCTTCACAGCGCGGCAGTGAGCGATAAGGGGGCCGTGCTAGCGCGCTCCGAAAATGTCACCTCACTCAGACACACTGGGTCCATTATGCACAGAGACGTTTGCATATCTCGGTCACACATGCGCCTCACTGACTATGTATGGGAGATCTGTCCTGCCCGGTCAAACTCGCTTGATGCATACTGTCACTGAAGTGGTTTTCTTTTGTCGAGGCTTGTGATAAGATACACTATGCTAATAGCGTTTTACAGTTGGTGCTCAGTAGGGTGTTTGGAAGATGAATCCACATACACACACACACACACACACACACACACACACACACACACACACACACACACACACACACACACACACACGTGTTTTTAGGTACTTCCGAGGACCTTGAGATTTCAACGAGGTTGCGATGACCACCCTTTCCACTGTGATTTGGAGCTTGAAAAAAATATATTTACCAATAGATGGCGCTGAACTGCAGGAATCTGACCTCAAATAATTTAAGAGGCATGTCTGTTTTTTCTGTCTGATGTTATGTAGTGAGGACTAGCTTGTTGCTAGGTAGAATAGAAATTTTTTCGTTTTTTAAATTTTTCCTGGTCCTCAGAAAAGCGTATAAGTCAGAACACATGACTATATAAATACATATTGTTTCTGCCTTCAGAAGGTGTTATAACATATAATTTCTGACTCCAGAAGGTTTTATATGAAACATATCGTTTTTTGTCAGGATGGAGGTAGGTGAGTTCCAATTGTTGTAGGCAATTCCAGAGACGGAGATGGTATACTCTTGAACAGGTTCGACTTTAATAGTAAAAAACACAAAGAGTAATACTAGGATACTATGCCGAGGGTAAAGGAAAAAGAGAATAGATAATGAAGCTTAGTGGTGGTCCAAAACTGGAACCGGCCGCGTTATCTCCGAACGCCTATAGTGAAGACCTGACGAATGACAAGCAGAAGGAAGGAATGTTAAATAGCCACCAAACACCAACATTCCACACACACCCCCGTGACAGCCAATCAGAAGCCAACCCCTAAGTGACAGCACTAAATGACAGGGAAAACAAGTGACAGCAGTCAGGTGACAGGTGACAGAGATGGTGGGTGGTTCCCGACCGTAGTCAGTAACCAGAATCGTAACAGTACCCTCCCCCGACGAACGGCACCAGACGTTCACCTGGGGGCCTTGGGATTCAGCCGCCGGAAATCAACGATCAGGCTGGGATCTAAAATATCCCTTTGAGGCACCCAAGAACGCTCTTCTATCCCGTACCCCTCCCAATCCACCAAGAACTGAAACCCCCTACCCCTCCGCCTACAACCCAGTATCCTCCGCACCGTGTAAATGGGCTGACCACCAATAAACCGAGGCAGAGGAACCGTAGGCAGTGGCGGGGCCAAGGGCGATGAGAGGAATGGCTTCAACAGGGACACATGAAACGTCGGATGAACCCTCATAGAGCTCGGAAGCCGTAGCCTGTAAGCCACAGGATTCACCCGACGTACCACTTTAAAGGGGCTATGTACTGCTATTCCTAGCACTATTTGGGCAACTTTACACAATTCCTGTTAGTCTATTGAAGACATCTGTAAGGTTTTTTTCAAAAAAATGTATTGTTTTATATTTCTAATCAAGTACTCAAAACCATAATTTTTCAGCTCCAAGATTTCAGGCTGTTATGGCCTGGCTCCGCCCATAAGCACTTTGAGTGAGAGTCAGTCCACACAGTCTGCGACAGAGAGAGAGAGAGAGAGAGAGAGAGAGAGAGAGAGAGAGAGAGAGAGGGGGGGGGGGGGTGCGAGAGAGAGAGAGAGAGAGAGAGAAAAAAAAGACAGGCTGGGGCAGATTGAAACCCGATACCTCTGCATACTCTGGAGGGAGAGAGAGAGAGAGAGATAGAGAGGGAGAGAGAGAGAGGGAGAGAGAGGGAGAGACAGAGAGAGAGAGAGAGGGAGACAGAGAGAGAGAGGGAGGGAGCACTTGGGGGGGGGGGGCCCTACCGCGCCACACGGGAGAGGGGAGGAAGGGAGGGCCCCCCCCCCCGTTTTCGAGAGGGTCCCACCTCCCGTGTGTCGCGGCAGGTCCCCCCCCTCCCCAAGTGCTCCCTCCCTCTCTCTCTCTGTCTCCCTCTCTCTCTCTCTCTGTCTCTCCCTCTCTCTCCCTCTCTCTCTCCCTCTCTATCTCTCTCTCTCTCCCTCCAGAGTATGCAGAGGTGTCGGGTTTCAATCTGCCTGCAGTATGAGGAAGTAGGCGGGCATTAGCTCCAACCACAGAGCCAATCGCATCACTGTGCGCTACCCAGCGTCCGAATGACGTGACTCAGACGTTCAAATCAAAATGGCCTGATTTACTGGAGGAGGAAAGGGGCTGAGCTGAATCAGAGCAATCCGCCAATATGGTATTTAGACACTAAAACACATTGATACGAACTCCTATTACTATAATACAATGCTAGAGACTGAAAAATGACATTTATAGTACATGTCACCTTTAAAGGGGCCAGCGAGGAGCCAGCTTCCTAGATTCCACCCGGAGAGGGAGATCCCGGGTGGAAAGCCAAACCCGCTGCCCAGGACGGTAAACCGGAGCCGGACAACGCTTGCGGTTAGCCTGCCGCTGGGTACTAACCGAAACCTTCTGCAGCGCCGCCCGGACCCGCTTCCACGTCCTGCGGCAGCGAGCCACGTGTGCCTGGGCCGAGGGCACCTCCGCCTCCTGCTCCTGCTCGGGAAACAGAGGAGGTTGAAAACCATACTGACACTGAAAGGGAGACATACCGGTAGAGGAGGAGAGGAGGGTATTATGCACATACTCAGCCCAGGCCAACCTCCTGCCTGGCAACGTAACACCTCAAGACCCCCTCCAGGTCCTGGTTGACGCGCTCCGTCTGCCCGTTCGACTGTGGATGAAACCCAGACGAAAGACTGACGGAGGCGCCAAGACCGGCGGCAAACGCCTTCCAGAACCTGGAAGCGAACTGAGGACCCCGGTCCGACATGATATCCACCGGAAGCCCGTGGACCCGAAAGACATGCTGTATCACCAGATCAGCAGTCTCCCGGGCCGATGGAAGCTTGGGGAGAGGAACAAAGTGAGCCGGTCCACCACCACCAAAATGGCGGTGAACCCGTCCGAAAGGGGAAGGCCAGAAATAAAGTCCAGGGATATGTGCGACCAGGGCCGTTTAGGAATAGGAAGCGGCCGGAGGAGACCTGCTGGTGCACGGCGAGAGGTCTTACTGCGCGCACACACCGGGCAGGCCGCCACAAAGGAACGCGTATCCCCCTCCACTGTCGGCCACCAGAACCTCCTACGGATAAATTCCAGGGTCCTGGTGGCCCCAGGGTGGCTGGTGAGGGATGAGACATGTGCCCACTGCAGCAAACGTGAGCGTGCCGCCTTGGGCACATACGACCGCCCCGGAGGGCCCCCACCAGGATCGGGCTCCCGCGTCAGCGCCGACCTTACCACCTTATCTATGCCCCAAGACACGGGTGCCAAAATCAAGGCCGGTGGAATAATGGGATGGGGCTGCTCCTCCCGACCAGGAAGATCAAACTGGCGCGATAACGCGTCGGGTTTGATATTCTTGGAACCGGGCCTACACTGAAAAAATGGGAAAGAGCAGGTCTTTGAATTTACACGAATACAGTTAGTGCATTCAACTAATTAATTTATAATCCTTTTGTGATCATGTTTTAATCAAGTAAAACTTTCGTTGTTTATGGAGAATGTTGAATTTACTGGTTTCTCTCGCGTTGATTAAAAACTGACAACTCAGTTAAATTGAGTAGAGTCACCAACCGGAAATAGTATACCGGAAATAGTATTCGACCGCCAGAAAGTCTGATGGACTCTGAGAGAAGAACTGAAAATTCGTCTTTTGAGAAAGAACTCCTGAATTGAAAGTAAGTTCATCAAATTGATTTATGTTGGTGTTCAAGTGGGCACTGGGCGACATTTCCTCTATTAGTCTGTCTATCAGACAAGCGTTGGGTTAGCCACTGGCTAGCTACACAGCATAAAATGTTTGGACAGCTTGCGTTAGCTATAGACAAGCTAGCTAACGTTAGCTACAATAGACGAGCTAGCTAACGTTAGCTTTAGACAAGCTAGCTAACGTTAGTTACCTCTAAGGTATGATTATAGCTGGGTAGCTAGCTAACGTTAGCTATAGACAAGCTAGCTAACGTTAGTTAGTGCCTCTATATGCTTATAGCTGGGTAGCTAGCTAACGTTAGCTATAGACAAGCTAGCTAACGTTAGCTAAGGTTAATTAGGGCCCGGTCACACATGTGCGAAAAATAGAATGGGAGGCGCATTTCTTCCCGCAATAATTTTGTGAATGTGCGACTGCCTGGGGCCCTAACGTTACTTAGCTAGCTAGCTAGCTCACTGTGTTATATTGTCTAACGTACAGCTTGTGTTAGCTACAATAGACAAGCTAGCTAACGTTAGCTATAGACAAGCTAGCTAACGTTAGTTAGTCCCTCTAAGCCTATGGTATGCTTATAGCTGGGTAGCTAGCTAACGTTAGCTATAGACAAGCTAGCTAACGTTAGTTAGTGCTCTAAGCTAGCTAACGTTAGCTATGGTTAATTAGGGGCCCGGTCACAATAATTTTGTGAATGTGTGACTGGGCCCTAACGTTACTTAGCTGTGTTATATTGTCTAACTACTAGCTAGCTAAATGAAGTCCCATTGATGAATAGAAATAAGCTCAACACTGCAGTGATCAGTGAAATTATTGTTTGTTTCAGGTTCATGGTGTCTACGGTCAAATTGTCTCCTTGTATTTAAAGATATATCCATTATTTTTTAATTGATAGCACTAGTACATTTCCATAATGTTTTGAATTGCTAGTGCAGTAGACCTTTTTATTATAATTAGGCCTAGAGATCAGAGCTTTAATAATGTAACTAATGATGGTCTTGATTTATGTTACAGGTGCTGGGAATGTAACAGAAATTATCAATTAAGTCCCAAGCTTTTGCATCACTATTAAGGCATTCTTTAACAGCATCATAACACATTAAAACACATTTAGCTGGTTAGTGTTTGTCCTTGTATTTAAAGATATATCCATTATTTATGAATTGATAGCACTAGTACATTTCCATAATGTTTTGAATTGTTAGTGCAGTAGACCCTTTTATTATAATTAGGCTTAGAGATCAGAGCTTTAATAATGTAACTAATGATGGTCTTGATTTATGCTACAGGTGCTGGGAATGTAACAGAAATTATCAAGTAGGTCCCAAGCTTTTGCATCACTATTAAGGCATTCTTTAACAGCATCATAACACATTAAAACACATTTAGCTGGTTAGTGTTTGTCCTTGTATTTAAAGATATATCCATTATTTATGAATTGATAGCACTAGTACATTTCCATAATGTTTTGAATTGTTAGTGCAGTAGACCTTTTTATTATAATTAGGCCTACACAGTAAAATTCGCAGTGTCAAATATGCAGTGTCAAAGTACATTGACTCTTTCAGAGTTATTACAACAACAGTTTGAGTAAAATGCAGACAGTGTTGGTGAAATATTTCGTAGTTAATTGGCTGGTGTCATCACTACTCTGGGAAGCTCCGCCCATCTCCTTCTCTTGAAGAACGTCCAAGACACGCCATTTTCTTCACGTCGCGGCAGAGGTAACTCGGCAGGTAAGTTTCTCCTAATCACATATTAATTAATTAATTCGGTAGCTATTGGCTTCCAGCAACTTGCAAGAGGTAATGTTAATGTTGTTAAATACAATGTGGAGGGGTGATTGTGAATTGTATCGTTTGGAAAAAAAGATCGATAAAAACACATGGCGATACATTGGCTTATAGTAACAAACATTTGCACGCCATGTTCTGAGGTAAATGTGTGTACAGTATGAAATCAATTAACAGTTATTTGGCATTTGACCAACATTATTATTTTGTTAAGTCCACAGATTTCGGCGACAGCCAAGAAGAGTGCACGCACGTGCGCCATTTCACATTGAGTGAGGCCTTGAACGTGAGCCAGCCCTTAGTGAGTTTTTTCAAATGTGTCTTGCTAGCTAATGTTAATGCGGGGAAATACCCTTGAATGATATAAGTAATCTGTACTATGAAATGGTGTGTTATGAGAGTGAGTGCATTAGAATGCATACAATATGGTTGATTGAGTTTATTGGAAGAAACACAGGGCAATACATTGGCTTAACAAACATTTGCACGCCATGTTCTGAGGTAAATGTGTGTACAGTATGAAATCAATTAACAGTTATTTGGCATTTGACCAACATTATTATTTTGTTAAGTCCACAGATTTCGGCGACAGCCAAGAAGAGTGCACGCACGTGCGCCATTTCACATTGAGTGAGGCCTTGAACGTGAGCCAGCCCTTCGTGAGTTTTTCAAATGTGTCTTGCTAGCTAATGTTAATGCGGGGAAATACCCTTGAATGATATAAGTAATCTGTACTATGAAATGGTGTGTTATGAGAGTGAGTGCATTAGAATGCATACAATATGGTTGATTGAGTTTATTGGAAGAAACACAGGGCGATACATTGGCTTAACAAACATTTGCACGCCATGTTCTGAGGTAAATGTGTGTACAGTATGAAATCAATTAACAGTTATTTGGCATTTGACCAACATTATTATTTTGTTAAGTCCACAGATTTCGGCGACAGCCAAGAAGAGTGCACGCACGTGCGCCATTTCACATTGAGTGAGGCCTTGAACGTGAGCCAGCCCTTCGTGAGTTTTTTCAAATGTGTCTTGCTAGCTAATGTTAATGCGGGGAAATACCCTTGAATGATATAAGTAATCTGTACTATGAAATGGTGTGTTATGAGAGTGAGTGCATTAGAATGCATACAATATGGTTGATTGAGTTTATTGGAAGAAACACAGGGCGATACATTGGCTTAACAAACATTTGCACGCCATGTTCTGAGGTAAATGTGTGTACAGTATGAAATCAATTAACAGTTATTTGGCATTTGACCAACATTATTATTTTGTTAAGTCCACAGATTTCGGCGACAGCCAAGAAGAGTGCACGCACGTGCGCCATTTCACATTGAGTGAGGCCTTGAACGTGAGCCAGCCCTTCGTGAGTTTTTTCAAATGTGTCTTGCTAGCTAATGTTAATGCGGGGAAATACCCTTGAATGATATAAGTAATCTGTACTATGAAATGGTGTGTTATGAGAGTGAGTGCATTAGAATGCATACAATATGGTTGATTGAGTTTAATGGAAGAAACACAGGGAAAATGCAAGGAAGGCCCTGTTACCAAGCTGCTAACATTGGCTTAGTAACAAACATTTGCATGCCATGTTCTGAGGTAAATGTGTCCTACAGTATGAAATCAAGTAACAGTTATTTGGCATTTGACCAATGTTATTATTTTGTTAAGTCCACAGATTTCGGCGACAGCCAAGAAGACTGCACGTGCGCCATTTCACGTTGAGGGAGGCCTTGAACGTGAGCCAGCCTATACCCTTCGTGAGTTTTTTCAAATGTGTCTTGCTAATGTTAATGCGGGGAAATACCCTTGAATGATATAAGTAATCTGTACTGTGAAATGGTGTGTTATGAGAGTGAGTGCATTAGAATGCATACAATATGGTTGATTGAGTTTAATGGAAGAAACACAGGGAAAATGCAAGGAAAAAACCCTGGGTTATATAGCTCTCCTTTTTTTGTCTGTTTGCATCTGTGGGAAATTAGTGTCAGGCTTGAATATTCAGTGACTTTGTACTTATTATTTACCTTATTGGGGACATTGATCTAAGTAAAACATTTAATAATAACTTAACTTAGATCAATGTCCCCAATAAGGTAAATAATAAGTACAAAGTCACTGAATATTCCAGCCTGACACTAATTTCCCACACTTCCCTGTGTTCAAGTTGCCCACTCGTTGGTAACTCTCTTGCAGGCTTGCTGCAAGCATGCTGTTGAAAGTCCAACTGGGAGATGTCCAAAAGTTTGTTCGGATTACAGAAATAAATCTGATCGAGTTTCTGAGTGCAGGTAAGAAATTGGGATCATTGGGAAATTGTCCTCAATGTGATACTCAATGGTTATCCACTGGGTGGATCTGTGGCTTCATCTATTGTATTGCAGACAGCAATTATTCAAGATTAAGTGAATATTTAGTGAGTAGATTTAGAAATCACTGGATACATCCAATGACATTTCTGTTTATGCTTTTGTGCCCGTTTCTAGCATTTGCAAAGTTTGGTGTCCCAGCTGTAACGGAAGGTGTGAAAGTTTTTGACAGTTCGGGGACCGAATTGGATGACGATGTTTTTGAGGAGGTAGCAAGAGATGCATCCACTGGGGTGCTAATCATCAAATATGACACAGGTTTGATTACATTTGTAATATATATTTAATGAATAAGTTATTTGTCATGTGAAGCTTACATTCGATTAGATAAGGGACATCTTTATGAGGAAACTGTGTATAATCTTTTTATTTATTTATCCTGTCTCCACGCTAGCCTCATCTGAGCAGTCTGTCTCCACGCTAGCCTCATCTGAGTGGTCCCAACCATCATCCCTGGATTCGTCAGGGTCACAGCCATCATCCCTGGATTCGTCAGGATCACAGGATACTGTCATCATTTCAGAGGACCCTTCACGAAAACGCCATAGGCTGGATACAGAGGCCAAGCAAGTAAGAGTTGACACACATGTAATATGTATGCATCACCCTGTGATTCACAACTCAGAAATGCATGTTTTTTACTGTCAATGTTATGCCCCCATCTTTTCCATTGTACTGGTCGCGTGCCTGTAAGAATATTGTAGCTCACTTGAGATTGGATGGATCTCTCAAATTATCATCTCCACGAGTCAGAAGCATGCTAGACAGACCTCAGATAGGGTTAAAACTGATATTAAGGATACTTATCCTTTACCTTAACTTTGAATTGCAGTCTACAGTATATTCCTAACACTGAATTGTTTTTTGTGCATGTGCTTTTGTGCTTCAAGTTGGTGGAATCCATTCTTCGTGAGAAATCTGGTGGAGAACGCATAATAAATGAATACAATCGAACCAAGTCCTTGCACGATGACAACAGAAGGAAAATGGTGAACCTATTGGCAGCTGACTTGACAGAGAAGAATGGGTAATTAGCTCCTTGTTTTTAGTTTGTTCTCAATCTAGCTTTCCGATTAATTTGAAATCTAAATGAAATCCAGGGAATATGACTGAGAAATACATTCTTCTTTAATCTTAATCTTCCAGTACTTCACCACCCAGACATCTGAAGGAAAAGTATGCCAGAGGGATCGTGACTTTATTCCCCTACCTCAGTGACCCACACTCTAAGAATGGCTATGTGAGTTGCACACAGTAATGGTTGTGGCAATATTGATACATTTTTAATCCTACCAGAGCATGCTGTTTTTCACTTTTAAATGTGAAGTGTCTGTTTTTATTCCACCCTCCAAGGAGCATTATTATGATGGCCAGAGTGGCAGTGGATACTTGGCCTGGAGGATTAAAACTATTCAGAGAACCGCTGCTAAAGACAAACGATCATCATTTGGAGGTAACACTAATAATGCATATCTTGAGTACAACGAGTTGATTAACAAAACAAGCAGCATTATTGATTACTGTATACAGGGCCGTAGCCAGGGTTTAGAAAGTAGGGAGGTAATTTTTTTTTTATACAAACTTTATTATCTAGAGATCAACTTAAGGTCAGTCACTCACAAAGTAATTTACAGGACGTGGGGGCACTTACAGGTGAGTGGCCTAAAGAGTGCACCAAAGCCCTGTGGTCTCTTATGCATTTATAATTTGGTGAATGGGCTAAATGCATACCAAAATGAGTTATACAACCCAACCTATTCATTCAAAATGCATTATCTATAATAAAGTCACCTGTTGTTGGTAAAAAAAAAAATTTTACTGAAGTATTAATATATTTCTCCACTTCTTGGCTCACTGAAAGTACACAAAATAAGGACAGACAAAGACAGAGACACAAAAAGCTGTACAATTTAAACAATACCATACTGGTAATGAGCAAATATGCGCAATTAATGCATGGAGCTGTTCCATCTTATTTCATTTGATACTAACTACTCAGTTCATACAGATTTCAAGTATCCAAATATCCATGATGAATATTGCATAAGGTTTACACAGTAAATAGATCACCTGTTTTATATTCATGCTCAGAGAGGAGTAATAGTTAGATCTTTATGTGTGATTTATATGTCAATTAAATCAATGGTGTGCTTGTTTGGTTGGGGAGTTTGACCTCGGTGGCCTCATAGCTGGCTACGGCCATGACTGTGTACCTGCAGAACTCCATCAATCAGGCCTTTGGTAGATTCTTTTTTTTTGTGTTTTTCCCCATATTCTGTAGAATCCTGTGGAGAACCATCTTGTGGAGGAGGACCAACTGCCAGACGAGATTCCCATGTTGTTGCAGAGACTGCCCTGAGCGAAGAGGAGTGCAAGGAAGCGATCTCACTAATGAAACATTCAGCTGATGAGGACACAGTGAAGAACAAGATGAAACTGACATTTGACTATAGGCACAACAAGGTCCTCGACCCCCAGCAGTCAAGCAACATACTGTCTGACTTTCCACGTTTCCAAGACGTCAAGGGCTTGGTAATTATCTATAGTTAGTAGAAAAGACTCACGCACATCCCAAGTGTATAGTCACGGGTGCTAGACTCAAAATAGATCTGTAATGTTGTGGAAAAAAAGTCTGCACACCGTCTGTAGTGTTCCCAAGTTTTAATATACTTGAACACAACGTTTCGGCCTGTGGTAATTATCTGCCATTATTTTGACCATTTTGTGACACTTGAATGATAGACTGTAGATGTATTGTACCTCAACTAGCACCCACTAACTTTGGTTGGCTGTGAAATCCTGAAATTGTCCCCCAATCACCCCTCTACAGGTTGAACAGGATTTCGTTCTGATGTTTGGAGAAGGTGTATCGGGCAAGCTTCTGGAAAAGTGGCCGACCACATACAAGAAAAAGATCATCCAACAATGCAGACGGCTTCCATCCACCAGTGAGCTTCAAGAGCTCCTGCTGATAGCTGATCCTCCTGAGGATGACACTGAAGTGGATGCTGACGTTGGTAAGCTGCTTTTGAGCAAACCATTCTTGTTGTTTTTCACTGAACTTCTGTGAAAAATGTACGAGGCATTTTGTATTATCAACCAGTCAAAAGTGTCTTCCCATTCACTTGAATGAGTGCATCCAAGCTTTTTACTGGTACTGTATATTCATATTTTGAGTGGCAGAGCTTCTTGTGATGAACTGCTGTCTTTTATCTTATTTTGTAAAAATACTGCTAACATTGCAGATGGACTGAATTTTGTTTATGGTCTACATAATTCAAGTGTCTTAACATCCAACTTGTATCGTTACAGGTTGGGACAGTGACCTCTCATCGATTCTACTGCTGTTGCACTTGATCCCACCCTCTGCTCAGGGGCGGAAGAGACCAGGGAAGGTGTCGGCGTCCAACGCGGAGCAGCATCTTGTGATCTTCAAGAAGGTTGGTATTTTCTCCTAATGTACAAATTTATAATTATAATGCTACAATCATGTAATTATTATTATTATTATTTTTTATATTCCCCCCCTCCTTTTTCTCTGTTTTTCTCCCATTCCAATGTTAGTCGTTATGCCAATTCTTAGCCCCTTTCGTGACTGCTGCGCCACCCAGCCGCCACAATCATGTAATTCTAATTGTTTCTCCATGTGTGTTTGTCTTCTCAGACTGGAACAAGCATCCAAGAGCATCTTGATGCCATCACTACCAGCAATCAACCCTATCTCCTGGCTGTTGGAGTGA
The DNA here is from genome assembly GCF_963971535.1 of Notolepis coatsorum. NCBI lineage: Eukaryota > Metazoa > Chordata > Actinopteri > Aulopiformes > Paralepididae > Notolepis > Notolepis coatsorum. The sequence goes on along the minus strand of NC_140174.1, from coordinate 72,771,149 downwards.
AGAAGAATGCGATCCACCGGTTCTACATCATTCTTGACAAGAAGGCCATACCTTGCAAGTCAATCTCTTCTCTTGGTGCTTTAGATGAACTCTTTAAGGCACATTATGTGTTTGGCACAGCATACAACACCATGCTGCGCAACATGTACACGTTCCTCCAGACCACTGTGTATAGTATTGATGTTGGGAAAGTCAAGGAGAGTCCTCGTGTTGCTGAAGTTAGGGCGAGGTTGCTTCATTAGTGCATGAGGCTTCTCCTCCGCCATGAAGTGTTTTGATTGTCGGAAGGAGTTAGGTTGTACAAATAGGCTTGTTAGGCATTTGCGAATAGTTCACGGTTACGTTCAAGGAAAAAAGCTTCGCCTTAAATGTGCTCAGACTGGATGTGGCTATAGGTTTGGTACGTTTTCAGGTTTTAGGAAACATTTAGACAACAAACACACTGAGTATATTGACCAAGAGGTTGACACTGATGTTAATGTAAACAGTGTAGGAGAGGCGGTGATCGCTAATGTAGATGAGACCGCCACAACATCTGATGTCGATGCGACGGCCACATGTGGACTGTTCAGAAACTCTAATAGGAGCACTCTCGATATGTGTGCAACTGCTGTTGCACAACTCAAGGCTGCTGGAACCAGTCAGTCTACTGTAAAAAGTTTTGTCTCAACCATGGAAGAAGTGATTTCTGAGATTCATAGTCACGCTAAAGATGCAGCTCTACAGTGCTTATCTCCACAGGACACAGAAAATAAGAACAGCTTAGAACAGTCATTCCAAAAGTTGGAAAACCCATTCACACACTTAAATTCTGAGGCAAAAATAAACAAACACTTCAAAGAGAAATGGGGAAAAATTGAACCCGTTGAAAAGGTGCTTGGCACAAGATTTGACAGCAGAAGAAACAAAACTACTGGGACATATGACCAGGTCATTGTAACTGATAAGTTTGCATATGTTCCCATTTTGGAAACGCTGAAGAGCATTTTTAAAAACCCAGAACTTGCAGACATGTTAAAGCCCAGGCACATGACTAAGGAAGGTGTGTATGCAGACTTGAGAGATGCCACCTATTTGAAAGAAAGTCCCCTGTTTTCAGTAGAAAAAGATTCCTTTCAAATTCAACTTTTTTATGATGACTTTGAAACTGCAAATCCATTGGGCTCTAAAAAGGGTATACATAAATTAGGTGGTGTATACTTTACATTAAGAAATTTCCCCCCAATCTATAATTCCTCTTTGATTAATATTCATTTGTGTGCTCTTTTCCATGCACAGGACATTAAGCGTTATGATTTCAATTTGATACTTGAGCCACTTGTCAATGATCTGAAAGTACTGGAGACAGAGGGACTTAAAATTCCCATGTTTAGACACGTAATTCGTGGTACCATAGTTCAGGTCACTGGGGATAACCTTGGCTTGCATGGTCTGTTTGGGTTTGTGGAGTCATTTGGGGCTCGGTATTGCTGTTGTTTCTGTCTCCTTGAGAAAGCTCGTTTTCAGACTGTATTCTGTGAAGATGATCCGGCTGTTGTACTAAGAACTGTTGAGATGCACGCACAACACTGTCAAACTATACAGACAGATCCAACGCTACCTCATATATATGGCGTGAAACGCAGTTGTCTGTTGAATTCACTTGAGTATTTCAACACAGCCACAAACTTCTCTGTAGATATCATGCATGATATTTTAGAGGGGGTTGCTCAGTTTGAGGTGAAACTTATTCTCAAGTACATTCTTCAGGAGAAACTTCTAAATGCTGAACAACTGGCTGGCAGAATACATGCTTTTGACTATGGTTACAATCAGCAGCGAAACCGTCCGCCAAGAGTCAAGTTGTTGGATGAAAGTAAGGATTTGGGGTTGAATGCCACACAGTCTTGGTGCTTGTTGCGCAATATGCCTCTGATATTTGGTGATTTAATACAGACTGATGATAAGTACTGGCATCTTCTGCTTTTGCTTCTACAGATTGTTAACATTGTATTTTCACCAGTCCTGTCATATGGCATGACCATTTATCTCAAACATGTAATCACTGATCATCATCGGCTCTTCAAGCAGTTATTTCCTAGAAGCAACCTATTGCCAAAGCATCACTTCATGATACATTACCCTCGTAATATAAGGAACATTGGCCCAATTCTGCACATGTGGTGCATGCGTTATGAAGCTAAACATAACTTCTTTAAGAGACAATTAAAAAGCTTTAAAAACATTACAAAGACATTAGCCCAAAAGCACCAAAGTCGTATGGCAATGTATCGGGAGTCCTTTACCAAAGAAAGATTAACCATAGGTCCAGGAAAGATGGTGGCACTTGTTGAGCTCAAAGAAGGTCCAGAGATTGCTTCCTTATTTGGAGATGTAACCAGTGTTTTTTCTGCCAAGTGGATAAAACATCATGGTACAGAGTACCGCTGTGACTTGATTATCTGTACTGAGGTAGCATTTGAGATGCCTGTGTTTTGTAAGATCAAGACTATTGCTGTGAAAGATGACAGTGTATTGCTCTGTGGAAAACTGATGGAAACCATGTGTTTTGATGACCATTACCATGCCTTTAAGGTCAGACTGCATCCAGACGGAGTTGTAAAGGTCTTGGATATAAATCAGCTGTGTTACTTTAAACCATTTGATATTCAAATGAATTATCGAACGACAGATTGCTCAAAGTATATTGTTCCATATTGCCACTTTATGCAGACCTGCTAATGTGATTGTTTTATTACTGCATCCAGACGGAGTTGTAAATAGGGTTGGGTACCGAAAACCGGTTCTAATAGCAACCGGTTCCTAACATCCGGTTCTGGAACCGGAAGTAACATATTTGCATTTCGATTCTTAATTTTTTATTTTTTTTTACTTTGTTAATTAATACCATAGTTGCAGTACAGCAACCAAATTAAACTGTATCAAGTCAACTGAAAATGTGAATAGTATGAAAAAATGTACACATTTTCAAAAAAAATCTGAACCGGAATCGTTCAAATCCAAACGATGCCCAACCCTATATAGTTGTAAAGGTGTTGTATAAATCAGCTGTGAAGTATATTGTTCCATATTGCACTTTATGCAGACCTGCTGAGGTCAATGTATATTTATGTTTTATTTTTTTATAAGCCTGCCTGACCCTGCCTGACCTGACCAACAATAAAATTGTTGAAATCATTTTGTGGTAACTTGTGATTTTTTAATGTATATTGTATGTAAATGCAATTTCACAAGAGTAAATTAAGTGTAAAATTAACACCAGTGAGGTTTATTTTCACCAATATAGTGTCCGGTTTCATTGACACTGTGCAGTGTTAATGGGTGTTATTTGCAGAGCTGTTTTTTCACTACTAGTGAGTAAATTATCAACACAGTACTGTGTAATGGCAACACTTCAGCAGAGTTATTTGACCTCAGTGTTAACTTTTAATAACTCAATGCAGTGTTAATGAGCATTGGAATTCAACTCAATCAGAGTTAATTTGTTATCACATAAGAGTAAATTATCAACACTTCTGAGAATAATAATTACACTCACAAGTGTTATTAAACCTATAGTGTTAAGTTTAAATAACACCATACAGTGTAAGCGAGTGTTAAATTTGTACTCTATTAGAGTTAATTTAACTCAAAAAATTTAACACGGGAGCAAGAGTCGATTTAAATAACACCATACAGTGTAAGCGAGTGTTAAATTTGTACTCTATTTAGAGTTAATTTAACTCAAAAAATGTAACACAGGAGCAAGAGTCGATTTAACACTATTCGTAGTTGGAGTCATATACACTCTGGAATAGTGTTAAATTCGACTCTTTAAGTGTTAATTTGACACTGCGAATTTTACTGTGTAGTGATCAGAGCTTTAATAATGTAACTAATGATGGTCTTGATTTATGTTACAGGGTTAGGTGCTGGGAATGTGGAGATGTAAGGGGTGCACAGAAACTGTATCAAGTAGGTTCAAGCTTTTGCATCACTACAGGTTAAGGCATCCACGATTTGGAAGTAGTTATCCCTTTCCATCAGTGGAGGTTTCTCTATGACAACACGTGAAACACAAATTCACTCATAATTCATAATTATTATTAATTTACATATACCTATATATATATATATATATATATATATATATATATATATATATATATATATATATATATATATATATATATATATATATATATATATATATTAGGGCTGTCAGTTTATCGCGTTAATTAGATTAATTAATTACACAGCAAATAATCGCGTTATGAAAATTAACTCAAAATTAATTACAAAAAAAAGTTTTTTTTTTTTTTTTTTTTATTATAATAATATTTTTTTTGTATCTCATTCATTCCATAAGCATGTAGAATACACATTACAGATTTTTTTTTTAATATGGTCCATTTGCATTTTCTTGGTATCTGATTCTAGGGACATCTATGAATCTCAGGGAATGTATTCCCAGTGTCAGAAATACTGTGGGCTAGATCCACAAAGAATGGATTGCACGGTGCAAGTTGCACCCTTACTTACAATTCATTATGAATTGAAAATGGGGGACCCTGATGTAAACAAGACGAAAGTCTTTCTCTGATCTGCATTCCCTTAACAATTGTGTGTATTGAGCCGTACTGTATTGTACCCATTCTGCAATCTGTTAATAACATTTTCATTCAATCAATCAATCTGCGCGGTGATTGATTGAATGAACATTTTATTTTGAGTAAATTGTAATGAACCAAATGAGAATATCAATAATTTTTTTTTATCTTTGACTGTGAATAACACCATGCTCAAATTGACCAGACCTGAAAAATCTAAGCAAATTAATAGATGGAAGATGATTAAACAGAAGGTTTTGTAGATACAGTACTGAATTCTGCCATCCGGACACATGCAATTTGAAATATGATTATAGAATATAGAATATGAGGCATAAAATGGTAATGCGATTAAAATGCGATTAATTAGATTAATTAATTACAAATCCTGTAATTAATTAGATTAATTTTTTTAATCGCCTGACAGCACTAATATATATATATATATATATATATATATATATATATATATATATATATATATATATATATATATATAAAAAATATATATATATATTTTTTTTTAATTATTATTATTATTTTTTTATTATAAATGTTTTCCTCTGTAAAAAAAATGCCAGTGAATTTTTTTCTTCTTCAAAAATGGCCAAAATTGACCGCTCTGAGCAGGCCTGCACTGCAGTAATTATTCGTGCAGAATATCTGCGCAGGTTGACCAGGGTTAAATAAATAATAAATAACAGCGAATCAAAATAGGCTATTAATGTCATCTAAGCACGGTCTGTGTAGTTAAACTCTTGCCATTGAATGGGGGATTGAATGATTGACAGCCTTGACAATCCAATAATACACGGAGGTTGAATGATTGGCAGCCTTGCAAATCCAATCAGAGATTGCTGCATCGCACAGTCAAAACGGGTCCAGCTGCAGGTTCGGAGGATAGGTTTAGCTCGGGCCAATCTCAAGTTTCTCAAGTTTCTTTATTAGTTGTCATACAGAAGTACAGAATACTTTTATACAAAATGTAACAGAAAGAAGCATTTTGTATAAAAGTATTCTGTACTTCTGTATGACAACTAATAAAGAAACTTGAGATTGGCCCGAGCTAAACCCAATCTCCGAACCTGCAGCTGGACCCATTTTGACTCTGTGAAACATAGCAAGCTAGTAGTTTAGTAAACTGTGTACAGCTATAACAACACAGGCTAAATTAAACTTTGCGCCAACATTAGGACCGAAGTATAAACCAGCAACTGAGCAACATGAAGAAGTGGACTTATGCATCTGGATCAGAAAAAAAGTTGTGGATGAAAAAGTAAGTAGGCTACAGTGTTTGTAAAAGCTTGTATGCTAACAGTAGCTAGCCAGCTTAGCCTACATCACAATGATTATCACCAAGCTAACTTACTGTACACACTGTAGGGCTGGGCAATTAATCGAAACAGAATCGCGATATCGATTCATAGACCTATGCAATCTCATTTCTAAGTTATGACGATTTTTCTTTTATTAAAAAAAAATTATATATATATATATATATATATATATTTTTTTTTTTTTACTTTTTAAATTATTTTATCTGGGTTGAACATGATTTGTGGAACTCCCTCTGGTGTTGTGGTCATGGTATTCACTGACCTTTGGGATGTATTTCGACATGCACATGGGTATCTTAGTGGTGTAGTGTATCTTGTAGACCAGGCCTATTGCAAGTTGCTGTACTCTGTTGTCTACTCTAAGCCATCCTAGGTTGTCAAAGTGGGCAGGGGTGAGGTGGGTTTTAGGAGTAAGGTCAAGCAGTAGTCTGACCAGTTTGTTTTGTGATGTTTGTAATCTTGTTTTTAGTGCCTTTGAGGTGCTTTGGTACCATGAGGTGCAAGCATAGTCGTAGTACCCTTGAATGAGTGCTCCTGTTAGAGTCTTCAAGGTATTCTTGTTTACCAGAGAGGAGATCCGGTACAGGAATCTAGTTAGTTGGTTGACTTAGTTTTATTACATTGGATCCCATTTTGTCACAGGAAAGATTTGCCTCTATAGGATGGAACCCAGGTAGGTAATTTCATCTTTCCTTTTAAGATAAGATAAGATATTCCTTTATTGATCCCCTTGGGGAAATTCAGGCATCATAGCAGCATGGGGGAAGGGGGGGGGGGTACAGGTAGTGAAAACAACACAAGCAGTGTAAACAAATAGGTCAATATAATTCAGTGGAGGCTGCTGACCAATTTTTAGGTGAAGCACAAATTATTATATTATATTATATATTAAATTATATTTTTAAAACATCCCCCACTGTGTGTCAGTGGTCAGTGGACACAGATGAAAACATATTAACATTAGGTGACAGCGGACCTGACCAGATGAAAACATATTAGGTGACAGCGCACCTGACCAGATGAAATCAAATTAGGTGACAGCGCACCTGACCAGATGAAATCATAATTAGGTGACAGCGCACCTGACCAGATCAAAACATATTAGGTGACAGCGCACCTGATCAGATCAAAACATATTAGGTGACAGCGCACCTGACCAGATCAAAACATATTAGGTGAAGGTGACAAGGAAGCCACAGACTCATACCCCCCGACAGTCAACTAACCGCCTCGGACAGTCCTTCATACCAGTGGCCATCAGGCTCCACAACAGTGGGCAGGGACTGCTGCCAGACATCGACCTAGAACTAATAGGAACCCAAGTAGGACAATAACACTACCTTATGCATACTGCACCTTATGTGGATACTGTGATACTGTGAATAATGAATAATGTATATTTCAGTTAGTTAGATAGTAAATTATAACACTACCTTATGCATACTGCACCTTATGTGACACTGTGAAAATATATTTCAGTTAGTTAGATAGTAAATTAACTTCAACCATATATTGACCCGTCTATAAATTGAGTTCTCCCCTCAGATTATAATGACCCTCTCTTTCAAAGAACCGTTTTTGAATGTTTCCTGGAAGTACATTATACCTTTTGCTTTATACATTATTTGTGCTGTTTTAATTTCCACAAGATCAATTAACTTTAGTGTTTTTTACTTTAAAACTAATATGTTTGTGTGATCACAATATCCTGCATTGTGAACTATCCTTATGGCTCTTTTTTGGAGTATAAAAAGTGGTTGTAGTGTAGAATTATAAGTCTTTCCCCAAACTTCAGCGCAGTAATTTAAATATGATCAAACTAGTGAACTGTAGAGAGTGTAGAGTGATTTTTGATCCAGAATTTGCTTTGCTTTACTCATGACTGAAATGCTTCTTGACAGTTTAGTTTGGACATGTTTTATGGGAGGTTTCCAGCAGATTTTATGGTCTATTATTACACCTAGAAATGTATTTTCATAAACTCTTTCAATAATCACATAATTTATTTGAACTTGTACTTGAGTATTTAATCTATACAGTCAAGTACAGCTACTTGAGTATGTATTATTTCGCTGTGAGCAGCACCAGCAGCTTTATAGTTATGTAGTTTGTTTGAGGGTGTGTGTGTAGCTATTGCAGATTAGTGCTTGGTTTGATAGTTGATAAGACAAACCATATGACCCCCAAGTCCAATAAAAACAATAATACCCAGTAAAGTGTTGTGTGTAAGTAATAAAGGGGGCATTGTTAGGCCTTGGCAGAGACTGAATGCATTATTCTAGTTTATTTCTGTATCATGTCCATAGACCAAAAGTCAGAAAATGTATTTAAAGATTATGTTATGTTGCATTCTAATTCCACAGAGGAGTGTAAAGAAAAAAACACCACTATTCAGCTTAGTTAAAGTGGAAAAAAGTATTCCTTCCTCCCCCCCAAAAAACGATTGATTACTTAATTTGTCATTTACAATTCTTTTGCGGGTCCTAAATGAATGTATCCTCTCCCTACTTCCCATTTCCCCATGTGGAATGCACCCGATTGGATAAATGAACTGCTGGTGCTTTAGTGCGACATCTAGTGGCTGAATCTTATCTATAGCACCTTTACGTTTTTGTAAACGTTCCTGATATTATATATATATTATATTGTATTGTAATGTATCATAGAACTTGTTCTACTGTACTATAATTTGATTTTGATATTTATGTATTCTATTATTAACATGCCCATACCTGTACCTTCCCTCCCCCCTCCCGCTATGATGCCTGAATTTCCCCAAGGGGATCAATAAAGGAATATCTTATCTTAATCTTATATTGGGTTTGAAGTGGGCGTGGTTATACTTGGATATTTAATATGAAAATGCTGTGGCATCTAGTGGTTGACTGTTATCTATAGGTATGTTTTTATGGTAAATATTCTAAGAAAAGGCTGTGGGAGCACTGGGGGAGGAGCAGAGGCACACGGCACCTGCAAGCCCTTCACCCATCAGTGTGTCTTTCTTTTTACAGGTGTCTTGAGCATCCATACAGCAACATACTCTGGGATTCTTTAGACTCATCCTCCCCTTCATCATCAGCAGTGTCAGGTCCAAACTGGGTCTTGTGACGACATCGCAAATTACAGCCTTGTCCCCTCTGGCGTCTATTATGTGAAAGACATGAATGACATTGATGTGACATAGCTCAATAAACTGAGCGCCCTCCAACCTAACAAGGCCACTGGCCATGACAACATCCCCTCCAAATTCCTCAGAGACTCAGCAGCCGCCATCACCCCAATCATCACACACATAATAAACCTCTCCATAAAACAGGGACACGTCCCCAAGGACTTCAAAATTGCGAGGGTGACCCCTCTGCACAAAAAGGGCAGCAAATTAGACCCAGGCAACTACCGCCCTGTTTCTATTCTCACCTCCATCTCGAAAGTCATGGAAAAAATAGTCTATGAACAGGTCGAAAAGTACCTAGCGGAAAAAAATCTAATCTACGAATTCCAATCTGGCTTCAGAACATCCCACTCCACTGACACATGCCTTCTCTATTTGAATGACCACATCAAACAAGAGGTGGACGCAGGCAAATACTGCGGCATGGTCATGCTGGACCTACAAAAGGCCTTTGACACGGTCAATCACTCCATTGTGGTGACCTATATTAAGAGACATTCACCAAGGTGGGCTTGTGCCTTTAAGCGTGTGGGTTGTACTGTTTAGGGGACAGGTTAAATACCACTTCCGGTTCCGGGTTAACTTTGTTGTTATTGTAAATGCTATGTGAGTGAGAAGTAAAGTACCTCAACTCGAACCACGTCTCTGGCTCGCTACTTTCTTATCGCCACATTGGTGACCCTGTGAAGGAAATTTGTAACGTTAACAGCATTTAGCGTTATGTCTCAAGACAACGGCGTCGCGCAACCGCAAGCTCCCGCACCGAATGCTAACGACGCTAACATGCTACAAGCGAACATTTACGCTGCGACCGTCAAGTTGCCCGACTTTTGGCAGCATAATCCCTGGCCGTGGTTTCAACACGTCGAAGCCCAATTCCAGCTGAGAGGAATAACACAGGATCTAACTAAGTACTTCCATGTTGTGGCGGCGTTGGATGCTTCAACGACGGCACGGGCGATGATGCTGTTGGAGGATCCGCCGGCAGCTGACAAGTACAATGCGCTAAAGACATTCCTTCTGAAGCTATATGAACTGTCAGAACTGGAGAAAGCGGACCGCCTGCTGTCCCTCAACGGCCTCGGCGATGGCAAACCGTCGGAGTTGATGGAAAAAATGCTGGCTGTACTGGGATCAGCTGATCCCTCTTTTCTATTTACACACATTTTCTTGCGACAGCTTCCAGTGCCTGTGCGCACAGCACTGGCGAGTTCCCTCCTCTCCTCCACCAAGGACTATCGCGGCCTGGCTGCAGAAGCGGACAGGGTTTTCCTGGCCAACAGGCAGCAGCAGTTTGTCCATGCGCTGCTGTCCCACCAGGGCACCTCTGCCCCACCACTGGAGGCCTATACAGACACCGCGGCTGCGGTGACAGCCCGACGCCAACCCGACGATGGGCTCTGCTATTACCATGCCAGGTTTGGGGACAGGGCCAAGCAGTGTCGCAAGCCATGCAGTTTCAAGGGGCAGGGAAACGCCAGGGCCAGCGCTCATTAGTGGCTGTGGGTGCCGGCCATGACTGCAAGCTATTGTTTATCACCGACTCCTTGTCTGGCCGGCGGCTGCTGGTGGACTCGGGCGCGCAACGCAGCATCCTGCTGGCACAGGGCGTGGACACCATGGACGGCAGACACGGGCCCCAGATGGACGCAGCGAACGGTACGCCCATACGTACCTACGGCACCAGGTATGTGGAGGTGTGTTTTGGGGGGCGCCGTTTCGGCTGGGGTTTTGTGATGGCTGCGGTGTCCACGCCGCTCCTGGGAGCAGACTTCCTCTGTGCTTTCAGCTTACTGGTAGATGTTAAAAACTGTCGCTTGATCGATGCCCTCTCTTTTTCCTCTTACCCCTGCACACTTGGGGCGGTTGGGGGGGGCGGAGCTCTCTGCCTGTTGAACACACTTGCCACCGGGGACCCGTATGAACGCCTGCTCGCCGGGTTCCCTGACCTCACCACACCCACGTTCTCATCTGCAGTGGCCAAACACGGTGTGGAACACCATATTACCACAGAGGGCCCCCCAGTCTATGCCCGGGCCCGGCGCCTCGACTCAGCCAAGCTGGCAATCGCCAGGGGGGAGTTTTCCACCATGGAGCGACTTGGCATTGTGCGCCGCTCGAACAGCCCATGGGCTTCTCCATTACACATGGTTACAAAGGCTGGCGGAGGTTGGCGCCCATGCGGCGATTTCCGTCGCCTTAATAACGCCACAACCCCCGACCGGTACCCTGTTCCGCACATACAGGACTTCTCTACCCACCTGGCAGGGGCTGTCATCTTCTCCAAGGTGGACCTGGTGCGCGGTTACCACCAGGTGCCGGTCCATCCACGGGATGTGCCAAAGACAGCTGTCATTACACCCTTTGGGCTTTTCGAATTCCTAAGAATGCCTTTCGGGCTCATGGGGGCGGCGCAGACGTTTCAGCGCCTGATGGACTCTGTGCTCCAGGACATGCCATTTTTGTTTGTGTACTTGGATGACATTCTTGTAGCCAGTACGTCCATAGAGGAGCACATGACACACCTCCAGCAGCTGTTTGAGCGGCTCAGTAAACACGGCCTCATCGTCAACCCGACCAAGTGCCAGTTCGGGCAGTCCTCCATCACTTTCCTCGGACACCATGTCGCTCCACAGGGAGCCACCCCACTCCCCGCCAGGGTGGAGGCCGTGGCCAGTTTTCCTCGTCCCCGCACCGTATGGGCTCTACAGGAGTTCCTGGGCATGGTGAACTTTTACAACCGGTTCCTTCCCCATGCTGCCCACCTCATGCGACCCTTGTATGAGGCCCTGCGGGGCAAAGTGCCCAAGGACGAGTTAGATTGGTCCTCGGGGATGGACAGCGCTTTTGGGGCTGCCAAGAACGCGCTAGCCAACGCTGCTCTGCTGGCGCACCCCTCTCCCACTGCCCCGGTCGCCCTCACGACAGACGCCTCTGACTATGCAGTGGGGGCGGTGTGCGAGCAGTGGGTGGGCGGTGCCTGGCAGCCACTGGCCTTTTTTAGCAAACAGCTCCGCGACAACGAGCGTAAGTACAGTACTTTCGACAGGGAACTGCTGGGTCTGTTCCTCGCCACCAGGCACTTTAGATTCCTGTTGGAAGGCCGCCAGTTCACTGCCTTTGTGGACCACAAGCCGCTAACTTTCTCCATGGCCAAGACCTCGGAGCCGTGGTCGGGACGTCAGCAGCGGCAGCTATCGGCGATCTCCGAGTTAACCACGGACATTCAGCACGTGGCGGGCAAGGACAACTTTGTCGCCGACTGCCTCTCTCGGGCGGTCATCGGGTCCGTCCACTTGGGACTCGATTATGCCGCCATGGCGGCAGACCAAGCCACGGACTCGGACATTCAGGCCTATCGGACGGGTCCTACCGCACTGCAGCTGGAGGATGTGGTGTTCGACACAGCTAACGCCACTCTCCTCTGCGACGTCTCCACTGGCCAACCGCGCCCTATGGTGCCTACGGCCTGGCGGCGCCGGGTTTTTAACATGATCCACAGCCTTTCCCACCAAGGTGTGAAGGCCTCGACTAAGCTGGTGGGGGTCAAGTTTGTGTGGCCTGGCCTCCGGAAGGATGTTAGGACCTGGGCTAGCTCATGTGTGGCGTGCCAGCGTGCCAAGGTGCACCGCCATACCAAAGCCCCTTTGGCACCGTTTATAGTGCCGGAGAGGCGGTTCGACCATGTGAATGTGGACCTGGTGGGCCCCCTGCCCCCCTCCCATGGATATACTCACCTCCTCACCATGGTGGACAGGACCACCAGGTGGCCGGAGGCTGTTCCACTGTCCTCCACTACGGCAGCGGAGGTGGCCCGGGCGTTTATCGGCTGCTGGGTGGCCCGTTTTGGCACACCGGGGGACATCACAAGCGACAGGGGCCCCCAATTCACTTCGGAGCTCTGGACTGCAGTTGCGGAGCACCTGGGGGTGAAGATCCACCGCACTACGGCGTACAACCCGCAGGGCAACGGACTTTGCGAGCGGTTCCATAGGGACATGAAGGCCGCTCTTCGGGCTGCCCTTACGGATGGCGCCTGGGTTGACCGCCTCCCGTGGGTCTTGCTTGGTCTTCGTTCTGCCCCCAAGGAGGACCTCCAGGCCTCGTCCGCCGAGCTGGTGTACGGCCAGCCGCTGCGGGTCCCTGGGGAGTTTCTTCCGGGGGCCACAGCGTCCTGGTCCGTCGCCTCCCATCGAGCAGTGTCCCGGGGTGTTGCCGATGCCCTTATTCCCATTCCAACATCCCGCCACTGCCTTCCCCAGTCCTACGTCCCCAGGGACCTGCCATTGGCCAAATATGTTTTCATCCGGCACGACAGCCATCGGACCCCGCTGCAGCCCCCTTATGACGGGCCTTTCCGTGTCTTGGAGGCAGGCACTAAAAACTTTGTTGTGGACATGGGAGGCAGGCCAGAGCGGGTCACTATAGACCGTCTTAAGCCTGCTCACTTGGACAAGGACGAACCAGTTAAGTTGGCCCTACCCCCGCGGCGGGGGCGCCCCCCGGTTTCGGCTCAGACCCCTGCCCTATCCTCTGTTCCGGCCTTGGCCCCTTCCGTGGCCCGGCCGCTGGTTCCACTTATCTCCCTTAGTCCCCCTCTGGTTAAGCGCAGTCGGTTCGGCCGCTTGATCCGTCCCCCTCCACGTTGACTATTTCATGCTGTGATCTGTTCACTGATGGACTGTTCACTGGCTATTAATTAGTTGCAGTTTTTGTATTGGTGAATTCTGGGGGGGCCTGTGTGGTGACCTATATTAAGAGACATTCACCAAGGTGGGCTTGTGCCTTTAAGCGTGTGGGTTGTACTGTTTAGGGGACAGGTTAAATACCACTTCCGGTTCCGGGTTAACTTTGTTGTTATTGTAAATGCTATGTGAGTGAGAAGTAAAGTACCTCAACTCGAACCACGTCTCTGGCTCGCTACTTTCTTATCGCCACACCATTCTGATTGACAAGCTAAAAGCAATTGGTTTTGATAGTCTATCAGTGAGCTGGATGCAATCCTACCTTGAGGGGAGGGAACAGATGGTGGAGGTAAACGGTACCCTATCCCCCCCCCTCACAGTGAGCTGTGGTGTTCCACAAGGAAGCATACTAGGACCGCTACTGTTCCTAATTTATGCAAATGACATGTCGTCAGCTTGTGACTGCAACTTGTTCCTGTTTGCGGACGACTCAGCCCTGCTGGTCTCTGACAAGAACAAGTTACAGGTTGAAAAAACCCTCAGCTCGGAACTAGGCAGAATCTGCATATGGCTCGCTGATAACAAACTATCATTACACATGGGCAAAACAGAGTCCATTCTCTTCGGTTCAAATAACAAACTCAGCAAGACCGACGGCTTCTCAGTTACAGTGGGTGACAATATTGTCACAAGGAAAGATGAAATTACCTACCTGGGTTCCATCCTAGAGGCTAATCTCTCCTGTGACAAAATGGCATCCAATGTAATAAAAAAAGTCAACCAACAAACTCGATTCTTGTACCGGATCTCCTCTCTGGTAAACAAGAATACCCTGAAGACTCTGGCAGGAGCACTCATTCAGGGGTACTACGACTATGCTTGCACCTCATGGTACCAAAGCACCTCAAAGGCGCTAAAAACAAAATTACAAACATCTCAAAACAAACTGGTCAGACTACTGCTTGACCTTACTCCTAGAACCCACCTCACCCCTGCCCACTTTGACAACCTAGGATGGCTTAGAGTAGACGACAGAGTACAGCAACTTGCAATGGGCCTGGTCTACATTACAAGATACACTACACGACCAAGGTACCCATGTACATGTCAAAATACTTCCCAAAGGTCAGTGAATACCATGATCACAACACCAGAGGGAGCTCCACAAATCATGTTAAACCCAGATTCGGCTCAAATAAGGGACTAAACACGTTTCGCAATTATGCCACATCAATGTGGAACGCCCTACCCAAAGCTGTAAAGGAATGTGGATCACTACCCACTTTCAAAACCTCTGTCAAGGGACACCTACGGGAGACTGCAATTCAAAACTGGCCCCTGTAAATATCCTAACCCAACCCCCTCCAATGTACAGTCATTTACCTAGTATGGTTTTGTCAATAGTCCAATGTACAATTTTGTTTGTTTGTACAGTGTCTCCCCCCCCCCCCCCCCCCTCAATGTACAGTTTTGCTTGTTTATACAGTGTGTCTCCCCCCCCCCAACCACCTCCAATGTAAATTACCCAGTATGGTTGTCAATATCCCAATGTACCCAACCCCCCCCCCACCCAACCTCCTCCAATGTACAGTTTCTACGTCAAATGTATATACTCCCTTTTCTTGACTCCTTCTGTATCACAAACAGTACTGTATTTGCAAATCTGGTATGTCATAAATGTATAGATGTAGCAGTACTGACTATCTGTATGTCATGTATGTCATATATGTCCTGATGAATTGAAAATGGGGGACCCTGATGTAAACAAGACAAAAGTCTTTCTCTGGTCTGCATCCCCTTAACAATTGTGTGTATTGAGCTGTACTGTATTGTACCCATTCTGCAATCTGTTAATAAAGTTTTCAATCAATCAATCAATCAGCTTCAGGGGAGACTTCAAGTCAAGTCAAGTTAAGTCAAATGTGTATTTATCCCTGAAGTGAAGTTCTATTTGCAGTGGATGAAAAAACACACCACACACACACACACACACCCACAATAACAATAAACATACACAGCAGTTGACAGGACAGCCAAGAGAAGAAAACCCAGCACAGAAATCAATATTATACAGCCCTGCAAGTAGAGGTGCACTGGCTATGAGTAGGGCTGCACGATTTTGGGAAATAATCTAATTGCGTTTTTTCTGACAGATATTGCGATTGCGATTAAAAATGCGATTATATATATTTTTTTAAGAAGCCCCACAGAGGTTTATTGTAAAATGCGGCTTGCATCTGGCCTACGCGGTGGGTCTTTTCGGGGACACCGAGCCTGAAAATGTTTCTTTTTACCTGCATGGGAATCGATACCGGTACCCAACGGTACCTTTTTTTCTGTACTTTACTCTTTACTCTCCCTCTCTGAAGTCTAAACTTCACAACACACAATCTAAACCCCCTTACCTCCCTCTCCCAAACCGATCTTGTATCTCAATGGGACTTTCTGGTTAAATACATAAAAAAAATAAAAAAAAATGCGTTTTTTTTTTTTTGCGATTTGCTAATTGCATCATTCCAAATCGCGATTTCGATTTTAAATCAATTAATCGTTCAGCCCTAGCTATGAGTACCACGTACTGTACCCGTTTTTGGTATTGACCTGATACCATCCTAAAATACTCATGCTTGTTGAAGATTCACCTAGGCCGAATCCAACGATCCTGCTGCTGGCCACTTTCACAAGACTGCCTGCTGTCTGTTCAACAACTCAAATTGCCAAACAAGGCTACAATGTAAAATAAATAAATATTCTGTCTGTCTATCTAGCCTCCTAAAACTCCAGTGGACCAGTGTTACCAGTGGACTAAACTGTATAAGACCTCAGGAGTGGCATGTTATTAGTGTTATTTATATCATACTGGGCTCTGCGTCTCGCTCTGCCTTTTGAACTATGTTCGTGTTCTTGGTACCTAATGTACCCGCTGGAAAAACGTTTCATTCACCTTTACATCTACCATAGCCACGCCCACCTCCGGTCCCATAATATGCCGGGGTAGTGGCCATACTACTTCCTTCCGAGTCTGAATTTCCCGTGAAAAAACTAATAGCATAAATCTGCGGAGCCGCAGAGCTCAATGTCTGGGCGAGGCTTCGGGGCTTGTACTGTGCGTTGCTGTGCGTGGGCGGGGCTTCGGGGCTTGTACTGTGCGTTGCTGTGCGTGGGCGGGGCTTCGGGGCTTGTACTGTGCGGTGCACGACAGCGCATGCAAATGATGGGGGGGGGGGGGGGCTCTCTCGCTCTCGTACGACATTTATGACATACACAACATACGGAATCCGTATGTTGTCGATATTACGGATATACAGATATAATAATCTAATCTACTCATCTAATCTAATCTAATCATGACATTTATGACATACATGACATACAGATATACAGTACTGTAACATTTGTGATTGATTGAAAATTGTATTAACAGATTGCAGAATGGGTACAATACAGTACAGCTCAATACACACAATTGTTAAGGGGATGCAGAACAGAGAAAGACTTTCGTCCCCCATTTTCAATTCATCATAACATATATGACATATGCAGATAGACAGTACTGTTACATCTATACATTTATGACATACCAGATCTACAAATAATAATTAATATATAATAATAATAATAATAATAATAATAATAATAATAATAATAATAATAATAATAATAATAATAATAATAATAATAATAATAATAATAATAATAATAATAATAATAATAATAATAATAATAATAATAATAATAATAATAATAATAATAATAATAATAATAATAATAATAATAATAACTGTACTGTACTGTACCCATTCTGCAATCTGTTCATTAAAGTTTTTAATCAATCAATTCAATCATATACAGTACTGTTAAATGTGTGACATACAAGATATGCAAATATGGTTAGTTACATAGATGGAGAGACTAATGAACTAAGTACCAGTCTTCTCCTCAGACATAACATCAGTTCTGTTTCGTAATGGATCTCACTCGGCGTCACTACTGCACTATACCTCGCTCGTGCACGCGCACAGAATAAAATATTCCACAATGTACCTTTACATCCCAACATTCGTCTGGCCACACCCCTATCAGCTTACCTACATAAGCAGGGGTGGGGCCACACACTCGCCTCCTTCTTCGCTTTCACCACAAGGAAGTGCCTTCGGTAGATCCCCACTTAACGAGGTTGTTAGTAGAAGAAAGTTGGAAAACAAGAGATACGTTGACATCATATCTTTATTTTCTCTCTCACTATTTTCAAGAAAATACGGCGATATTGTCTTCGTTACTGGAGTGTCTGGAAGATGATGATCATTCTACACCTCCACCGTTTTTTTCGTATTAGGAGTTCACGCCGCTGACATGCTTCCCAACTACAATTCTCCTTGCTGCGGCTGGAAGGGGTAAGACCCTCCAGCAACACAGCTGGACTGTAGGACGCACCGACTGTTGTGAGAAGCGGTGGGTTCCAGGTTGGGTGAGTAATGTTTGCTTGCGAGCACCACTTGTCTGTTAGTGCTATGGGGGCTAGCTGGCCCCAGATTAGGGTCCTTCTGTTCAGCCTTTTAGGCGACGGCGGAGGATCTTGGTTTGAAGCCCATTATAGTCAACTAGTGGGCCACGACCAGTAACTGGTGATCCCAGGATTCTCTGGACGAGTGGATGCTTCTCTGTCACCGTGTAGGCCCCATCTTTCATATACAAATGAGAGTATACCCTAACGAGGAAATGTGGGCATGGATGTTCGTTATCGGAAGATCCATGTTCAAGTCGGCTACAGCCCAGATGGGA
Organism: Notolepis coatsorum; assembly: GCF_963971535.1. NCBI lineage: Eukaryota > Metazoa > Chordata > Actinopteri > Aulopiformes > Paralepididae > Notolepis > Notolepis coatsorum. The sequence continues at coordinate 72,752,584 of NC_140174.1, read as the reverse complement.
CTTGTGCTGGCTCCGCCGGATGTCTGGTAAAATCACTGTTGTAAACTGTGTTGACATCTCTTTTTCTCTTCTCTCTTAAAAGGTGAGGAGGGTTTCAGAACGGCGGCCTGTCTGAAGTGTGGCTTGTTATACCGTTGTGTACAAGTTCAGGTGATAGCTGCTTAGCTTGCGTGCTAGTTGTGGCCTACCTGTTAGCCAGTCAGCTGTTAGCTGCGGCGCTAGCCCGTTGTGTCACTAGGCTAGGAAACGTTAGCTTGCTGCTATCGGTCGAGAGTGGCTGTTAGCTTGATGCTACACTGTTGAACATTGCTATGACTATAACATGCCTTGAAACACTCTGACTACGACGTCATCTTTGACAGAGGATGTTAGTCGAACCTACCCGGAGCCCGGCCGGCGAGGACTGCGTCAACAAGGAGAACAGTATCGGCGGGGTGGAGCAGCGCTGCCCGTGTCGTCAACACAGATGCTGTGTTTACTATCGGTGCCCTGTTAGAGACTGCAGTTTGCGTGGTCTGCGCTCACAGTGAGGAAGGTCCTGACCAGACCTTAAAACGCGTCTTCTTCCTTCCCTTCTAATGTTTTGTAATAACGATGTTTTCCAAAACGAGTGTTGCTGCAATACATTAGGATACGACGCGAGTTGTGTGTGAATTGTCTTGTCACTGATATTAGCTTCTCCATGCAAATCGGGTTGTTTGTTACAGATGTAAAAATGATCTGGTTTGTTGTGTTGAGAAACATCATGTGTGTTCATGTACCATGTACTCACAACTAAGGGGGTTAATTTAACCTATAAAGCTATGCTCAGTGACATATGAGTGAAGAATGAATTCTTTTCTCAGCCTGTAATGACAATGAACAGTGTGTTCACATATTAACAGGTTTACCTGTTCAACTGGCCGTATTAAGGGTAAGGTAGGAGGAGTGTTCCCCCCGGTTCCCTGGGGACTTCCACACCCTCCTCTCAGACATGTTGTTACAATATATTGTGTCACTGTGTGGTGGGATACGATGTAACCCTTAGCTTGGTTGCTGGGGTTGTGCTAAAACCGCTTGAGAAACTATATTTTCCTAAAGAAAAGATTGTTTGGTCACTTTTCGTGTGTGCTTAGCAAGGCCTGTGGCCGATACTAATCGAGAATTGTGTATTCTCTCATTATGAAAAACGGCGTTCCTCTGTAGAGTGTATTGCCATTTTTTGTGGTGATAAAGGGTTGTGTGTGTCGTGTGATCTACAACTGGGTTAGGTTGGCCACAGAAGCACATGTGTAAGTCTGGTACCGGGGCTCTTAAGGGGGCCCTCTCTATTCTGTGTTTTTTCCTTAGTAAAAATCAGATAGCACTTCATGTAGCTGACTGTGACTGTGTCATGCTCTTTTTTGTCATTACATCGTATCATGGGTGTGGGGTCGTAAAGGGGTGAACTGGTAATCCTTTCCTCCCCTTTTGATGGGCAGGGGTTCCAACCTCCTGTCCTTCAAGGTTCCTGTCACGTTGCTGTTCGGCACGTTACAGGGTAAGAGGGGGGGGGGGGGAGTTTCCTGGTCCCACGCCCTGGAATATTGGGCGTGTGCACCGCAGAAATTCCCCCACCATAGAGTACGTCACTGGGCGTCTCTGTTGGTAAGACTTCCGTGAGCTGTTCAGGTCCATATGATGGATCTGTTTCAGGGAGTGGTCAGGGCTCCTCCTCACGAAGCTCCTACTCGGGCCTTCTGTGAGTTAGGACTCTCCTTCCATGTGAGGGAGCCTCCTCAGAGTGCAGAGCCTCCTCCTCAGATTGTCAAGGTGAGTAGAACTTCAAAAAGGAGTCCTGCTCTATTGTGTGTGTATTCGATTCAATTCGATTATTGAGTGTGTATTGGTTCAGTGCCTCCTCCTTGGAGAGCCCTAAACCAGAATTGTACATGGCTCAATGTTGCAATATATTCTTTTCAATCTATACAGCTCGCGTGGGAAGCCTCTCTGGAGATTTCCGTCTCCTCCCTATGGGAGGGTGGTGGGATGTAAAAATGTAAACTATTTTTACCCTCAGCGGCGTCACGAGGGATTCATGTCGGTCTCTGTTCTTTCTTTTTTGAATAAAAAGAGGAAGGTACATGAAGCACGACGGCTCCGTGTCGTTCTCCCAGGCGACTTGGAGGGACAATGTTTGGTGTTTTGCTAGACTATCCATTGATGTGTTTGGGTCTCGACGCATACATAGTGCTGGCTCAGGTGTGTTTCTGTGACAGAATCACACAGGGGCTACGTGCGCCTTGGTTGCTTGTTAAAACAGCGTTTTTATAGGGCAACTGGGATGGAGTTTTGTCTCTTCCGGGCGCCAGTTTACTAGGTTGTCTCGATGAATTCTCGTTCATATCTGGGGGATGTTAACGGAATAGATCTGAACATAGGTAGAGGGGTCTCACGCCCTTGGGGTGGGCCACTGAGCACGGTCTAAATGTGGACCGTCTGGGTGGCGCCCTCTTTTCATGTTTTAGATCGACACGCATACCTACCCCCTCTCCTGGAGTGGGCATGTCGGCGTGGTTAGGACACGGGACTGGTCTGGTCTCGCTGGTCCAGGTCAGTTAACCCGTTGTCCGCCGGGGATGCAGATCTGCTGTTCTGGTACCCTGAGGGACTTGTGCTTTTTTCGGGGGGAAAAATGCCAGGTCGGTCCGGGTGTCACAGGGTTAAGCGCTATGGAGACCCTTGTTGGGTACATATTGTACTCTGCACTATCGTAATGGCTTACGGCAGGGCTATTCAACTAAATTGTTCAGGGGGCCACATTGTCAGAAACCCAAGGGGCCAGGGGCCGGACTGCCACGCTGCCTCGCCGTGCTATGAATATATGTACACTTGACACAACACGCAACCACATTTTCACAACTTTTATTTAACTACATTGCAAAAGTAGTATACTTTTCAAAAAAAGTGCTTTATTTATGTGCCACATCTGCAACATCTCCTGCAGAAAGTGCTTCATTTATGACTGTGCAACAACTGCAACATCTCCTCTTCAACATTTCAATATAAAAATAAAATAAAAAACAAACAAGTGCATGATGTGCATCTGAATATTCTAACATCAACACTGTGCAACAACAGCAAATCACAGCATCTTATTAGCACTTATTGTCCACTCTTAACTCTCAAACATCAGGGGGGTGGGGGGCAGACACATCTAATGAGAGAGATTGCACTTCTTTGACTGTGCAATTGCAGAGAAAGAGGGTTAATAGGAAGTGAGGGCTACCCGCAAACAGTGATGCAAATGCTCATTTGTCAAGGAGGCACGTTGCTTGTTTTAATGGCATTCATGTGAGAGAAACTGGATTCACAGGTGTACTGTATGTTGAGCCAAACATTGTTAGCGCAGATATTGCCAGCGTTTTTATTTTGGGGAATGTCTTGACATGAATACACTTTATCCAAAATGTTGTGGTGGATTAATTCTCAAGTGAATGAATGAATGAATGAAAACTTTATTTAACAGATTGCAGAATGGGTACAATACAGTACGGCTCAATACATACAATTGTTAAGGGGATGCAGACCTGAGAAAGACGTTTGTCTTGTTTCCATCAAGTGCCTGCTTCAGAGCAGATGATGCTTGCATGTCAATTATTTCAAGTTGCAGGAGACCTTCATCAATGTGAAGTGATGCAAGGAACTCTTGTCCTTTTGTGGAAATAGCAACTACATTGGCAAATGGGTTGCTCACAAAATGCATCAATTCTCTGGACATGTCAAATTCATCAAATCGACTTGCAAAGTTTTCCCTCAATTTATCAATGAAATCTGTCATTAATTGAGTGACTTTTGGCTCAATTGTGCGTGTTAACGTTGACATGAAAGAAAAAAAAGTAATAAAAAAAAAAAAAAAAAAAAAAAATTATTATCATGTAATCTTTGGCGGGCCGGTCAGAATCATCCCGCGGGCCGGATCTGGCCCGCGGGCCGCCAGTTGAATAGCCCTGGCTTACGGCCATGCCAACCGGTACACGCCCGATCTCGTCCGATCTCGGCCGCTACGCAGGTTCGGTCCTGGTTAGTACTTGGTTGGGAGACCGCCTGGGAATACCAAGTGCGGTGTGCTTAGGGCTGGTTCTCCATTCTTTTCGCTCCTCTCTCACGCGTGGCGAAGAGGGGGCTGTTGGGGTGGTCTTGGACCTCCTCTGGTAACCCTGTGCTTCCCGTACCGCTGGGCCCGGTCCGAAGTAATGTTTCATCGACCCGTAGGCCTGGAATAACCCTTTTTTGAAAACTGAAACACTTGTACTGCGGTATAGCCAGTTATGCCCGCAGGTGTGTTTTGGAGTTTTTTCTTGAGGGGTTATAGGAACAACCACCGCATAGGGTAACGACAGGGTGGTTGATTCCCTGGTGTGTTGGAGCAGTGTCAACTCCCGGGTTACTCGGTTGAGTGTGCCCCTGCACGTTCATGACGTCTGCCAATCATGTCAGCCTTCTCTGCCTCAACCCCTCTGGGTGGTTTTTTTTTAATGGAGGCTTGGTCATGCAACAACGCCAGCATACGCCCCTTCCGCCGGGGGGGCTGTTCTCAGCTGACTCCTTTGGCGCCTGTCTCGTCCGCAGTGCTCCAGACTCAGGTTACAGCCTGTTGCCTGGTTTCCCCGGTGCGCTGCCTGCTTCCGTTGGTTAACCTTTTTTGTGTGCTTACGGCCATGCTGACTGCCTGTTCTGCAGGGTCAGTGTGCCAGGCGGTGTGCTATTGGGGGGAAAGGGCCCGCTCTTGGAGGGGCCTTATCCGAATACGCTGGCGATGTGGGGGGCGGTGTCACTAAGTGACCGCCTGGTGGGGTCTTGATGCCTGGCGTCATTGACCTCTCCGGGCCCCGGCGCCTGTCACGTCCGCAGTGCTCCAGGCTCAGGTTACAGCCTGTTGCCTGGTTTCCCCGGTGCGCTGCCTGCTTCCGTTGGTTAACCTTTTTTGTGTGCTTACGGCCATGCTGACTGCCTGTTCTGCAGGGTCAGTGTGCCAGGCGGTGTGCTATTGGGGGGAAAGGGCCCGCTCTTGGAGGGGCCTTATCCGAATACGCTGGCGATGTGGGGGGCGATGTCACTAAGTGACCGCCTGGTGGGGTCTTGATGCCTGGCGTCATTGACCTCTCCGGGCCCCCGTTTTCCAGGGGATCCAGTCCCTTCAGTGGGTCTGGGTCTTCCTTCGCGCTCCGCTGCTACGGCCTTGCCACGGGGTTGGGTTTGCTCTTGACCCCGTGATTCTGGGGGCAGTAACGAGGTTGTTCCTTCCGTTCGCTCCCAGGTGGCATGCGGGTTGTGCGTGTGTGTAGTTGTGGGGTCAGGCCACGGTCTGCTCACCCTGTGCGTTGAGTTGCTTGAGTGCCTCTTCGCACGGTCGGATCCGTCGCCCTCCCGTGAACCTCCAATAGGGGGGGTGCCCTCCATTAGGGGGGGTCGGGGGGGCTCGGTCCTCCCTGATCTGATGGTTGTGGGGGGCCTCAGCGGGGTACATTTGTCGGCCGATGGCTCTCGCTCGGCCTCCCTTGTGCAGTAGTGACGCCGAGCGAGATCCATTACGAAACAGAACGATAGGTTATAACTATAACCAAGTTCTGTGAGTAATGGTGACGCTCGGTGTCAGACGCCGCTGCGGCCCTTGATCTCACCTTGTGGTGAAAGCTTGGGAAGGAGGCGAGTATGTGGCCCCACCCCTGCTTATGTAGGTAAGCTGATAGGGGTGTGGCCAGACGAATGTTGGGATGTAAAGGTACATTGTGGAATTTTTTATTCAGTGCGCGTGCACGAGCGAGGTATAGTGCAGTAGTGACGCCGAGCGTCACCATTACTCACAGAACTTGGTTATAGTTATAAGCTATCGTTTTTCACATTAGGATCTAACAACCCCAACAGGCCACCTTGTTTATGATTTGATTCAGTTTTAGTAGAATGTGAAAGACATGAATGACATTGATGTGACATAGCTTCAGGGGAGATTTCAAGTCAAGTCAAGTTAAGTCAAATGTGTATTTATCCCTGAAGTGAAGTTCTATTTGCAGTGGATGAAAAAACACACCACACACACACACACACCCACAATAACAATAAACATACACAGCAGTTGACAAGACAGCCAAGAAAAGAAAACCCAGCACAGAAATCAATATTATACAGCCCTGCAAGTAGAGGTGCACTGGCTATGAGTGGGGCTGCACGATTTTGGGAAATAATCTAATTGCGTTTTTTCTGACAGATATTGCGATTGCGATAAAAAATATGATTATAATTTTATTTTTTTTAAGCAGCCCCACAGAGGTTTATTGTAAAATGCGGCTTGCATCTGGCCTACGCGGTGGGTCTTTTCGGGGACACCGAGCCTGAAAATGTTTCTTTTTACCTGCATGGGAATCGATACCGGTACCCAACGGTACCCTTTTTTCTGTACTTTACTCTCCCTCTCTGAAGTCTAAACTTCACAACACACAATCTAAACCCCCTTACCTGCCTCTCCCAAACCGATCTTGTATCTCAATGGGACTTTCTGGTTAAATACATAAAAGAAAAAAAATGCGATTATTTTTTTTGCGATTTGCTAATTGCATCATTCCAAATCGCGATTTCGATTTTAAATCGATTAATCGTTCAGCCCTAGCTATGAGTACCACGTACTGTACCCGTTTTTTGACCTGATACCATCCTAAAATACTCATGCTTGTTGAAGATTCACCTAGGCCGAATCCAACGATCCTGCTGCTGGCCACTTTCACAAGACTGCCTGCTGTCTGTTCAACAACTCAAATTGCCAAACAAGGCTACAATGTAAAATAAATAAATATTCTGTCTGTCTATCTAGCCTCCTAAAACTCCAGTGGACCAGTGTTACCAGTGGACTAAACTGTATAAGACCTCAGGAGTGGCATGTTATTAGTGTTAATTATATCATACTGGGCTTCGCGTCTCGCTCTGCCTTTTGAACTATGTTCGTGTTCTTGGTACCTAATGTACTCGCTGGAAAAACTTTTCATTCACCTTTACATCTACCATAGCCACGCCCACCTCCGGTCCCATAATATGCCGGGGTAGTGGCCATACTACTTCCTTCCGAGTCTGAATTTCCCGTGAAATGTCTCGTGCGACATTTATGACATACACAACATACGGAATCCGTATGTTGTCGATATTACGGATATACAGATATAATAATCTAATCTACTCATCTAATCTAATCTAATCATGACATTTATGACATACATGACATACAGATATACAGTACTGTAACATTTGTGATTGATTGAAAATTGTATTAACAGATTGCAGAATGGGTACAATACAGTACAGCTCAATACACACAATTGTTAAGGGGATGCAGACCAGAGAAAGACTTTCGTCCCCCATTTTCAATTCATCATAACATATATGACATATACAGATAGACAGTACTGTTACATCTATACATTTATGACATACCAGATCTACAAATAATAATTAATATATAATAATAATAATAATAATAATAATAATAATAATAATAATAATAATAATAATAATAATAATAATAATAATAATAATAATAATAATAATAATAATAATAATAATAATAATAATAATAATAATAATAATAATAATAATAATAATAATAATAATAATAATAATAATAATAATAATAATAATAATAATAATAATAATAATAATAATAATAACTGTACTGTACTGTACCCATTCTGCAATCTGTTCATAAAAAATTTCAATCAATCAATTCAATCATATACAGTACTGTTAAATGTGTGACATACAAGATATGCAAATATGGTTAGTTACATAGATGGAGAGACTAATGAACCAAGTACCAGTCTTCTCCTCAGACATAACATCAGTTTTTCACATTAGGATCTAACATCCCCAACAGGCCACCTTGTTTATGATTTGATTCAGTTTTAGTAGAATGTGAAAGACATGAATGACATTGATGTGACATACTATAAAATCAGTTTATTTAGTGCAATGAAATAGTTCTGGATTACTGTTACTGTACAGTTCAGTCATCTTTCTGTTTGGTATCCACAGTTTAAAACCTGACAGTCTTCCCTCTTGTCTGACTGAAACCCACTATTAATGGTTTATATGGTATATATCAGTAAACACAATGGGTTTGATAAGCGATTGTTATCGATTGGACCCCACAGAGATGCAAATATTCTATTTTAATCCAGGTACTTTCTGTGTGGAGTTGGCATGTTCTCCCTGTGTCTTTGTGGGTTTCCTCCAGTTTCCTCCCCGCAACTGACTGTGGGGTTTTACAGTTCAGACCGATCTGGTACAGTAGCTCTGACTGTGGGGTTTTACAGTTCAAACATACACAGCCTCCGTCAGAGGAGAGGATAAAGGCTCTGTCGGGGACAGTCGGGCAGCTGACCACATCTCCTCATCACACACAGATGACCAGATACACATTCCACATAGGTTCAAGTTGAAGAAGTTTAATTTTAATGTACTGAATAATACAGGTACTTAAATTAATGTTCAATTCATCAAGACATTTACAGACATAAAAATATACAGTACTATGTAAGAAAAAAGCATCAAGTCATGTTTATCCTTTTGGACTAAAATAGAGGAACCTTGCTCAAGGTTATAAAATGCAGTTGTGCGCACTATGAACCGGGATTTGATTGATTAAGCAACACATTTTACAATGACGATGTGTATTGTGGTGGATAATAACAGAGAATGTGAAGTTGAACACCTTGTGAGAATGGTTCATGTTTAACATACCTTTAACATTAGTTCAACATTAATAAAGTAGTCAAAACGTTCACATTCACATATAGTTGGGTGTTTACAGGGAATATTAGCTAACGTTAGGTTAGTGCAGAACTAGCCCCCAGCTGCAATCCCGGAGCATGCGTTAGCTAACGTTAGCTTAGTTACCACTAAAGCAAATTACAGACGGAAAATAGGCCTTAATGTCCAAAATAGCAAAGGTGCCCCGGCCCGGCCTAAGGTACTTACATTTTCACTGAAAAACATATTTGGTTATTTTTCAACAAAGAAGAATGAATGTTAAACCAGAGCTAGAAGTAGAAACTCATACTTGCTCATATGCCTCAACATTGCATGCGCAGTAGTGCACCGCACAGTACAAGCCCCGACGCCCTGCCCACGCACAGCAACGCACAGTAGGCCTACAAGCCCCGCCCACGCACAGCAACACACAGTACAAGCCCCAAAGCCCCATCCAGACATTGGGCTCTGCAGGTATACCCTACTTGAAAAAACAGCCAAGGGTCCTCAGGGCTCGAAAAGCGAGACGCTCAGCCAGTAATAATTTTTCTGGCATAATATGCCCGGGTAAACTTACAGTATATTCAGGGTGCGAACCATGGGGGAGCTGGAGGAGCCATGGCTCCCCTATATGAGACATCAGCCCCCCTGAAAACATGATTTGTGAATTTTTGGGGGGTCTCTAAAATACTGACAATAAATGCTATTTTTGCCATGCATTTCAAATTTTTCTGTAATTTTCTGTATCGTCATCATCGTGTATAATAATAAAATTAGGCTATTTTGATTTATGATTAATGATTTGCGCACTAATTCACCGTAATAGACAATAGCATAAATCTATGGGGTTGCGGCACTGCAGATATACCCTACTCGTAATAGATGGCAAAATGCATGCTATTGTTGTAACTTAATAGGTCAGGTTAATGATTATGAGTTATATTACATATATTAATATCGATTATTGTTTACCTTTGAAAGAAGAAGTGGAAGTGGAAGAGTGTTTGTTTATTCTAGTCAGAGATACTATTATTTACATTAGTCACCACAAGAAATACAAGTCCCAGGATGCATTGCACCTGCTACCAGCTGCGTCCTTTTAGGTGATTGACAGAGAGCGTTTTATGAATGAACCTGATGAGAACTCAACTGTAATGTAACGTGCGCTGAAGATTCTATATAAAGTACAACCTATTGGAATCCGACGTATTGGACAATCTATTCTTTTGGACAGTAGTTATTCTACATTTTTGGTGCCGAAACCAGGGAACTTTAGATCATTTGGATATAACGATAGAATGGATGAAACAGAACGTCGGAATGAAATCGAGAGACAGAAACGGAAGCGCGGTGCCATCAGAGGTGGTACTACACGTATTTTAAATCAGATTGACGCTGAGATTGGAAATGAGGCTCCGAGTGTTGAAGACTTGACAACTATGTTGGATGTACTGGCATCAAAGGAGGACAGTTTGCTTGAAATAAACCGGGAAATAGAGCAGCTAACTTTGATGGATGATTTGGACGCGGAGATTGAATCATCGGAGACGTACAAGGAGCGCATCATTATCCAACGGAGCCGCGCACAACGGGTAATAAGGAACCAAAAGGAACTGACAGCAGAGGCCCGGCGGGTGAGTGATACTGAAGCAAGATCACAGAGACAGTCAGTAAAGCTACCAAGATTGGTCATTGAGAAATATAATGGAGGTGTCAGTAAATGGCAGGAATTCTGGAGCCAGTATGAAACTGCTATTCACAATAATGATGGACTGTGTAAAAGAGAGAAGTTTACTTACCTGAAAACCTATCTCACTGGACCAGCTGCAAAGGCAATAGCAGGACTGACATTAACAGATGATAACTATGACAATGCGGTCACTTTATTACAAAATAGATTTGGAAGGAAAGATCTACTGATCAGTGCTCACATGTCAAAACTACTGAATCTTACTCCTGTGAAGAAAGCCTCTGATGTGAATGCATTGAGGCAGCGATGAATGTGAAATTCAAATGAGGAGCTTGGAGTCACTGGGTGTAGTGTCAGAAACCTACGGGAGCCTGCTATGCCCAATTTTACTGCAGATGATTCCAGATAGCATAGCTCTTGAATATAGTCGTCAGAGGGGGGTAGATGATGAATGGAAAGTTTCTGAAATAGTCACATTCCTACAGAGGGAGGTTCAGAGCAGAGAAAGAGCACTGCAAATGACAACAACATCCAACCATCAGAAAGAAGAGAGCAAGCCATGGAAACAGGCCTACTCATTCAGCGAAGTGAGACCAAAAAGACCCAGCATGCAATCTACTGCTACACTGCATACAGCCAGCCAGGTGTACAACTGTTTGTTCTGTGACAGTGCTGATCACAAAGCAGAACATTGCCCAGACAACAACGTTATTGAACGTAAAGACAGACTAATGCGAATGGGAAGATGTTTTGTGTGTTTAGGACAGAAACACATAGCCAAATTCTGTAAAAAGCAGGTCTCCTGTGCAACCTGTGGAAGAAGACATCACATTGCTGTGTGCACTGGCAAGAAAAGTGAGGAGCAGAAACCCCCTGTTTCGGAAGAGGCTGTTGTTTCCTCAGTCATTCCTCATTCAGTGAAGATGAAACCAGATGGACAGAACACTGTGCTGTTACAAACTGCCAAGGCATGGGTGGAAGGCCCAGGAGGCAGGGTAATAGCTTGTTGCTTACTAGATGGAGGGAGTCAGAGGAGCTTCATCCATGGAAACCTTGTGAAGAGCCTGAAGTTACCAGTAATGAGACAAGAGAAACTCACTCTTCACACGTTTGGATCCTCTGTCCCTACAATGTCACAGTACAACACAGTGAAGGTCACCTTGAGGAATGTCTGGGACACCGAGCAAAAAATCGAAATAGAGGCTATAGAGACCCCACAGGTGTGCTCAGCAGTGATGAAGGTGCCTGGTGACCAGGTTCAACATGAGCTCAAGAAAAAGGGTCTCAGACTGGCAGACTTCCCAGGAAATGAAAGTGATCCAGAGCTCTCCATCCTGATAGGAGCAGACTATTATTGGCAAATAGTATCAGGCAAAGTGGAGAGGCTGACAGAGACTTTGGTTGCGGTGGAGAGCACCTTTGGATGGTCTGTGCAGGGGCCTGTGTCCATGTCAAGTGTAGCTGAGGCAGCATGCATGCTCATCCCCATGGATGAAGACACACTTGTCTCCAATCAACTAAAGGCATTCTGGGAAATTGAGTCTCTGGGTATAACAGGCGAGAAAACACAGAACCCAGCAGAAGAAGAAGCTCAACAGATGTTCGAGAGAACAACAACCTTTAAAGATGGGCGATACCAAGTGGAGTTGCCATGGAAGGCAGAAAGAACAGAACTCCAAGACAACTACAGAATCGCTAAGAAAAGGTTTGATGGTCTGAAGAAAAGACTAAAGAAAGATGTTACCTTTTACAGCAGGTATCATGAAGTAGTGGAGGACTATTTACAACAGAACATAGCAGAGGACGTGCCGGAGGATGATGCAAGGACAGACAGTGTGAAATACTACTTACCTCACCACGCAGTACTCAGAGAGGACAAGGTGACGACGAAACTGAGAGTAGTGTTTGATGCTTCATCTCATGAAAATGGCCATCCATCCCTCAATGACTGCTTATTCACAGGACCCAACCTGAACCCAGACCTCCTCAACGTCCTGATTAAGTTCAGGCAACATGCGATCGCCTTCATGGCAGACATCAAGAAGGCCTTCCTGCAAATATCCCTCGCAGAAAGGGACAGAGATGCCGTGAGGTTCTTGTGGCTCACTGGCCCACCAAAGGGAGAAGAGGAGGAAGAGCCACGAGTGTTAAGGATGACCAGAGTGGTCTTTGGCGCTTCCCCAAGTCCATTCTTACTCGCTGCTACAATCAGGAAACACCTGAAACAGTATGAGACAGAACATCCATCCGTTGTAGAGACATTAAGAGAATCACTTTATGTCGATGATTTTATTGCAAGTTCACACAGCGTTGAAGAAGCTTACACTGTGACGACAACTGCTAAACAAATGCTGTTGACCGCAGGCATGGACCTCTGCAAGTGGATGACAAACTCTCCTGAATTGATGGAAAAATGGGAGAAGAGCAAAACTGACCTCACGGTGGCGCCAGAGACACACGGAGCGGTACTGAAAGTGCTCGGCTTGGTATGGAGGCCAGAAACTGATGACTTCACCTTTGACTTAAGGCCACTGGTGAGCATTCTAAAACAGAAGGAGAACACAAAGAGAAGTGTTCTGCAATCGTCTGCACGCATTTATGACCCCCTTGGGTTCCTGACTCCTTTCACAGTCAGAGTCAAGTGCATGTTCCAAGAAATGTGGGAGAGAGGACTCTCCTGGGATGAGGAGCTACCACCTGATCTGACTCGAGAATGGCAACAGTGGTGTTCGGAGCTCCCCCAGCTACACCAGCTCGCTATCCCAAGATGGTACAGAATAGACCTGCAGACAGAGAACAGCCACCTCCTGAAACTACATGTGTTCTGTGACGCCAGTGAAAGGGCTTACAGTGCTGTGGCCTACCTGCAGGGCAAAAACCAAGATGGAGAACTTAGAACGAGCTTAGTGGCATCCAAGTCCAGGGTAGCCCCTCTCAAGAAAATGACACTGCCGCGCCTGGAGCTCATGGGAGCTGTGATTGGGGCAAGACTAGCCAGCCACTTGATGAAGACTTTGAAAATGGAACACAAACAGATCACAATGTGGACAGACTCTATGATTACGCTGCACTGGATTTGCAGCTCCGCTCACAAGTGGAAACAGTTTGTCTCAAACAGAGTGACAGAGATCCAGTCCTTGACCAACCCAGAGTCATGGTCACACATAAAAAGGAAGGTAAATCCAGCTGACCTCCCTACCCGAGGACAGACTGTGTCAGACCTGATACAGAACAAGCTATGGTGGTACGGACCTGAAGTTCTGACCACACCTGACCAGTCACCTGATCAGTCAGAGGAGACTGATGAGGGCCAGGTTCCAGAAGAAGTTCACACAGAACTCAAGTGCCATCACCAGGTCACAGTACAGCTTACTGCAAATGACGCAGATCTCTCTGAACCAGTATTGGAGCTGGCAAGATATAGCAAACTGAGAAGGGTCTTAAGAGTGACTGCCTGGATCAAGAGATTCATAACCAATGCTCAAAGGAAGACAAAGACACAAGGAGAGCTGACTGCTGACGAGCTCTTTGAGGCAGAAAGGTACTGGATCAAGACAATACAACAACAAAGTTTCAGTCAGGAGATCAAATTACTGAAGACAGGAAAGAATCTGACGAACGACTGTAAAATAAAGGAACTCCAACCATTCCTGGATGAATATGAACTGCTCAGCGTGGGAGGAAGACTGCAACAGTCCAACTTCACCTTCCGAGAGCAGCACCCGTGGATTCTGCCCGGAAAACAAAGATACTCAGAAATGCTGATACAGTCCTGTCATGAAAAGATAATGCATTCAGGAGTGAGGGACACCTTAGTACAACTAAGAGAAAGATACTGGATCCTGCGTGCTAGACAGCTAGTCAAGCGTGTTTTAGCAAGATGCACTGTCTGCAAGAGATTCAAGGCAAAGGCTGGATGTCAGATCACTGCACCTTTACCAAGAGACAGAATAACTGAATCCCCACCCTTCGAAGTCACAGGTGTGGATTTTGCAGGACCGCTTTATGTGAAGGCAAATGGATCGGTGACGAAGTCATACATTGCACTGTTCACCTGTGCGGTGACCAGGGCGGTACACCTGGAACTGGTCTCAGATCAGTCGACAGAGAAATTCCTGTTAGCTCTGAAAAGATTCATTGCCAGAAGAGGAATATGTAAAGTTATCTACTCGGACAACGCAAGAACATTCAAGAGAGCTGAGCTGGACTTGAAGGAGCTGTGGAAGGCCATCAAAGACCCACAGCTGTTGGAGTTCTTCTCAGAAAAGGGCATCACCTGGAAGTTCATAGCCGAGCGAGCTGCATGGTGGGGCGGATTCTGGGAGAGGCTCGTCAGATCCGTAAAAACATGCCTAAGGAAGGTGCTTGGAAGAGCTTCACTCAACTTTGAAGAGATGTGCACAGTCCTAACGGAGGTTGAGGCTATCCTGAACTCTAGGCCTCTGACCTTTGTGCACAATGAAGTGGATGAACCACAGCCGCTGACCCCAGCCCACTTCCTGGTGGGTAAAAGACTCACGTCTCTGCCGCCCAAGACATTCCCAGTTGACGCACAACGCTCAAATCCTAAGTGTAAAGAGCTCAACCGAAGATGGAAGTACAGGCAGAGACTCGCAACCAGCTTCTGGAATAGCTGGCGTAAGGATTACTTGCTGGATCTGAAATCAGCACATCGCTGTGACACGCCGTCACCCACCCCTCTGAAAGAGGGTGACATTGTACTCATCGGAGAAGATAATACTCCCAGACAAACCTGGAAGCTGGGAAGAATCAAGGAACTGTTCCCAGGTCGAGATGGACTTGTGAGGTCGTGCACAGTTCGCACTACCTCAGGAACTTTGTTGAGGAGACCTATTCAGTTGTTATATTGTTTAGAGGTCTAGGAATGAACTAGCAGTTCATCGGGGGGGAGAATGTTGTAACTTAATAGGTCAGGTTAATGATTATGAGTTATATTACATATATTAATATCGATTATTGTTTACCTTTGAAAGAAGAAGTGGAAGTGGAAGAGTGTTTGTTTATTCTAGTCAGAGATACTATTATTTACATTAGTCACCACAAGAAATACAAGTCCCAGGATGCATTGCACCTGCTACCAGCTGCGTCCTTTTAGGTGATTGACAGAGAGCGTTTTATGAATGAACCTGATGAGAACTCAACTGTAATGTAACGTGCGCTGAAGATTCTATATAAAGTACAACCTATTGGAATCCGACGTATTGGACAATCTATTCTTTTGGACAGTAGTTATTCTACAGCTATTCTTGCGTTTACCATTCGGAGAGTGGCGGCGCTGCAGCCTGCAGGCACAAAGCAAACTTCACCCGCCGTTTAAAAAAAATAAATACAGGTATTCAGGATAATGTCGAAAGTTTAACGAAATATCAAAGAAGTAAGCCTTCTAACCAATTTTGGTTTTACAAAGAAGGCGAAGCAGCCTGCTGCGGGGACTATACTTCTGTGACATGCAGATTTTGAGAATTTAGCAGATCTTCACCATCAGGTGGGTGGCGATAATGTTGCATTTGCCTACTATAATAATGTTAGACTCGATGTGTTTGTCGGGGACTTGTTGTTCGGTATTGGTTCATCCGTGTGTTTATGTGTAAATAGGACTGTTGTGTGTCACCATCAGGTGGGTGGCTATAATGTTGCATTTGCCTACTATAATAATGTTAGACTCGATGTGTTTGTCATGGACTTGTTGTTCGGTATTGGTTCATCCGTGTGTTTATGTGTAAATAGGACTGTTGAAAGAAAAATAATGAGCTCCCCCGAAGACCATGGTATGGTTCGCACACTGCTTATATTATATGGGGTAATGGGACCGGAGGTGGGCGTGGCTATGGTAAAGTTGTATGAACAGTTTTTTCAGCGGGTACATTAGGTACCACAAACACGAACGTAGTTCAAAAGGCAGAGCGAGACGCTCAGCCAGTAATCATATAACTAGGGATAGGATAACCTTCGTTAGTGCTTGATTGTTTCACGGTGGATTGTCCCAGCTGAAGCTGCTTCTTCTTTCACTCAATAGTATGCAACTGCAGAGCCGCAGAGCCAGCGGCGCTCTCAGGTCCGGCGGTCTGAGGACCGGCGGTCTGGGGACCGCTCAGCAGCGCCACCCACCCAATGGCTGAATTGCCAATGGCTGAATTGGAGTATTGCACTGTGCAGGCACAGCTGTGAGGTCCGCGCGAGGCCAGATATCTTGAATGAATGCGTTTATTTAAACTTTAATTAACAGATTGCAGAATGGGTACAGTACAGTACAGCTCAATACACACAATTGTTAAGGGGATGCAGACCAGAGAAAGACTTTCGTCTTGTTTACATCAGGGTCCTCCATTTTCAATTCATAATGACATGTATGAGATATAAAAATCTAATCTAATCATCTAATCTAAACTAATCATGACATTTATGACATACATGCAGTACTGTTACATTTGTGACATACAAGATATACAAATATACAGTACTGTTAAACAGAGATCCTAAAAGTAAATATATACAAGGGGAGGGAACTGTACATTTATGATGAATTGCAAATGGGGGACCCTGATGTAAACAAGACGGAAGTCTTTCCCTGGTCTGCATCCCCCCAACAATTGTGTGTATTGAGCCGTACTGCAGATTTTGACAACAAAATGAACAATATGATGCCGCAAGTTCTGTTATATTTCAATTGCCTTACTTATTTACATAAATATAAGGTAACGGTATACTTTTGCTATATGCTATACACTACAGTCTATGATGTGATGTGGTGGGTATGTATGATGGTAATTAAGGAATGGTGAATATTATGTTTAATGTAAATATGTGTATACTGTATATGAACAGCATTATAGGCCTACAGCAGTATTGTACAGCCAGTAACTATACTTTTGCTCACACAATATCTTGAATGAATGAGTTTATTTATTTCGAACATAAATTGAAAATAAATAATAATAAAAAACAAGTAATAAACAGATTAAAAAACAAACAAGCAGTTCATGTATAATATATTGTAAAATAGCTTAGACATAGCCTACTTGCATAGAATAGTCATGTATAATAATGTATAATATTGCTGGCTGTACAATACTGCTGTAGGCCTATAATACTGCTGTTCATATCCAGTATACACATATTTACATTAAACATAATATCCACCATTCCTTAATTACCATCATACTTACCCACCACATCACATAGACTGTAGTGTATAGCATAAGGCAAAAGTATACCGTTACCTTATATTTATGTAAATAAGTAAGGCAATTGAAATATAACAGAACTTGCGGCATCATATTGTTAATTTTGTTGTCAAAATCTGCAGTACGGCTCAATACACACAATTGTTGGGGGGATGCAGACCAGAGAAAGACTTCCGTCTTGTTTACATCAGGGTCCCCCATTTGCAATTCATCATAAATGTACAGTTCCCTCCCCCTTGTATATATATTTACTATAGGATCTCTGTTTAACAGTACTGTATATTTGCATATCTTGTATGTCACAAATGTAACAGTACTGCATATATGTATGTCATAAATGTCATGATTAGTTTAGATTAGATGATTAGATTAGATTTTTATATCTGTATATTGAGTATGTCATAAATGTCATTATGAATTGAAAATGGGGGACCCTGATGTAAACAAGACGAAAGTCTTTCTCTGGTCTGCATCCCCTTAACAATTGTGTGTATTGAGCTGTACTGTACTGTACCCATTCTGCAATCTGTTCATTAAAATTTAAATAAACGCATTCATTCAAGATATCTGGCCTTGTGCGGATCTCACAGCTGTGCCCGCACAGTGCAATACTCCAATTCAGCCATTGGGTGGGTGGCACTGCTGAGCGGTCCCCAGACCGCCGGTCCTCAGACCGCGTAGGGTATATCTGCAGAGCCACAGAGCCCAACGTCTGGGCGGGGCTTCGTGGCGTGGACTAGGCTTGAGGCGGGGCTTCGTGGCGTGGACTAGGTTAGACTGTACGTGGGCGGGGCGTCGTGGCGTGGACCTGGTTTTGCACTACTGCGCATGCGGATGAGGGGGGGGGCTCTCTCGCTCGCTCTTTCTCTCTCTCTTTCTCTCTCTCTCTCTCTCTCTCTCTCTCTCTCTCTCTCTCTCTCTCTCTCTCCTTGTTTACGACATACACAACTTTCGTCTTGTTTACATCAGGGTCCCCCATTTTCAATTCATCATAACATGACATACAGATAGACAGTACTGTTACATCTAGACATTTTATGACATGCCAGATCTACAAATATACTAGACATTTATGACATACCAGATCTACAACTATACAGCACTGTTTGTGATACAAAAATAGTCTAAAAAGAGAGTATATACATTTGAGGGGGAAGAAACTGTACATTGGAAGAGGTTGGGTAGGTGGGGAAAACTGTACATTGGAGGGGGTTGGGTGGGGGGGACTGTGCATTGGAGGATTTCCTGAGCTAGACATTATCAAACAGATCTATAAGCAGATGTATGGATGTCTGGCATCTTTGTCATGGCAGCTAAAGCTTCTTTCGGTTTATTGTCTGTGGCTGTGCAGGGATTCATGGGGAAAGAAACAGGTTGGTACGTAATGGAATGCTGGAGTTAAAATGACTTGTACCTGAGGCCTGCCTGGACACATGACATAAGTGGTGGTCCACTCGTCACTTTACCATGACTGCACATTAACCTGGCACACAACATACTTGTTCACATTTTTCTTTCACTCTAAAGGAAATATGTCTCACATACAGTAGACCCCCCCCCCAGTACTTTGTGGAGACGAAGATGGGAGGCCCGTCTGTGGACCTGATGATGAGTACCAGTCTTCTCCTCAGACATATGAAATCAGTTTTTCACATTAGGATCTAACATCCCAACAGGCCACCTTGTTTATGGTTTGATTCGGTTTTAGTAGAATGTGAAAGACAAGAATGACATTGATGTGACATACTATAAAATCAGTTTCTTTACAGTGCAATGAAATAGTTCTGGATTACTGTTACTGTACAGTTCAGTCATCTTTACCTTGTTTGGTATCCAGTTTAAAACCTGAGTCTTCCCTCTTGTCTGACACCCACTCTTATATGGTATATATCAGTAAACACAATGGGTTTGATAATCAACCATGTGAGAAAGTACTGTATATCAAGTGCAATGCTGCATATTTCCATATCTAGATTCCACATACTATAAATACTGCCAACAATGTAGAATGCATTACAGTTACCAGGAATGGAAAGATTGTCTACACAACTTCAACAACATTGATCTACCCTTGTGCCTTTACTTTAGGAATGTTACAGGTTAGAAACTGGCTGACAACTTATTAAATGTACATGGAAATTTGAGGCTCTTACAGATTGAAACTTTATTAACAGATGCAGAATACAATACAGTACGACTCAAGACACAGAACATTAGTATGCTAAATAAAAAATGAACACAGATTTGAGTGTGAATGAAAACTTTATTTAACATATTGCAGAATGGGTACAATACAGTACGGCTCAATACACACAATTGTTAAGGGGATGCAGACCAGAGAAAGACGTTTGTCTTGTTTATATCAGGGTCCCCCATTTTCAATTCATATTGACATAGGGACATACAGGTATTTAGTACTGATACATTTGTGACATATACGGTATTCAAATATACAGTACTGTTACCCATAGATCCTGACAGAGTATATACATATGATGGGGAGGGGACTGTACATTAGGAGGGGGTGGGTGGGAGAGAAATATACATACGGTGGTGAGGAGACTGTACATTTGGAGGGGGTGGGTGGGAGAGAAATATACATACGGTGGGGAGAGAATATATACATGCGGTGGGGAGGAGACTGTCTATTAGGAGGGGGTGGGGGGTTTGGACATTTACGGTGGCCAGTTTCGAATTACAGCCTCCCGTATAGGTGCTCTTTGAGAGCGGTTTTGAGTGTGGGTAGGGATTCACATTCCTTTACAGCTTTGGGTAGGGCGTTCCACATTTTTGTGGCATAATTGCAAAACGTGTTTAGTCTAGGGTGACCATATTTTGATTTCCAAAAAAGAGGACATGCTGGCCCCAGTCTCGAGATACTTAATGATACTTTGCACAATCGAAGCGGGCATGGCCACCTTCATTTCACTATGTCTTGTGTACTGTACTGTATGTGATGAATAAACCTCTTGAATCTTGAATCTCTACTCAAAGTTTACTCAAAGATGCCTTTATTGTTTTAACATATGCTTGGAAACATGCACCCAGAAAAGCGGCCTTTTTTTATACTTGAACTTGAGGACTGCATACTTTTTTTGCAAAGCTTATCTTTATACATTATGCGTATAGCACATGCATAAGCCTGGTCTCATTTGAAAGATAACATTCTGAAGTTACTAATGCAAAAAAGGAAAATCACTTTTAGTGCTAATGAAATAGAGTTCAACTTGAGTTGAACGTGAACTTGTGTACTCACATTTTTCTGCAGTGGTTGCAATATCCCAAATTTAACCACATAACCTGCACCCAGAAAAGTGGCAATTTTTTTTTTACTTGAACTTGAGGACGGCATACTTTTTTTGCAAAGCTTATCTTTATACTTTATGCTTATAGCACATGCATAAGCCTGGTCTCTTTTGAAAGATAACATTCTGAAGTTTCGTACACAATAAAGAAGGAGACTGTACATTTGGAGGGGGTGGGTGGGAGAGAAATATACATACGGTGGGGAGAGAATATATACATGCGGTGGGGAGGAGACTGTCTATTAGGAGGGGGTGGGGGGTTTGGACATTTACGGTGGCCAGTTTCGAATTACAGCCTCCCGTATAGGTGCTCTTTGAGAGCGGTTTTGAGTGTGGGTAGGGATTCACATTCCTTTACAGCTTTGGGTAGGGCGTTCCACATTTTTGTGGCATAATTGCAAAACGTGTTTAGTCTAGGGTGACCATATTTTGATTTCCAAAAAAGAGGACATGCTGGCCCCAGTCTCGAGATACTTAATGATACTTTGCACAATCGAAGCGGGCATGGCCACCTTCATTTCACTATGTCTTGTGTACTGTACTGTATGTGATGAATAAACCTCTTGAATCTTGAATCTCTACTCAAAGTTTACTCAAAGATGCCTTTATTGTTTTAACATATGCTTGGAAACATGCACCCAGAAAAGCGGCCTTTTTTTATACTTGAACTTGAGGACTGCATACTTTTTTTGCAAAGCTTATCTTTATACATTATGCGTATAGCACATGCATAAGCCTGGTCTCATTTGAAAGATAACATTCTGAAGTTACTAATGCAAAAAAGGAAAATCACTTTTAGTGCTAATGAAATAGAGTTCAACTTGAGTTGAACGTGAACTTGTGTACTCACATTTTTCTGCAGTGGTTGCAATATCCCAAATTTAACCACATAACCTGCACCCAGAAAAGTGGCAATTTTTTTTTACTTGAACTTGAGGACGGCATACTTTTTTTGCAAAGCTTATCTTTATACTTTATGCTTATAGCACATGCATAAGCCTGGTCTCTTTTGAAAGATAACATTCTGAAGTTTCGTACACAATAAAGAAAAATCACTTTTAGTGCTAATGAGTAACATAGGGTTGAACATGAGTTGAACTTGTGTACTCACGTTTTTGTGTAGTATAGTTGCAATATTCCAAAATAATATATATATTTTTTGTATAAGCTGGAAAACACTGCAAATCCATAGCCTGAAGGGACATGGGCCTGAAGGGACATTAACGTGTGTTGTCGGGCCTTACAAATACATTTGATTTTGATTTGATTATCAATAAGGTAGGATATCTGGAACACACAAACACACTATTTTTTAAATCACATGCCATGAAACTCTGGGACCTGGCTGAATTTAAGACTGCACAAATCATTCACTCCCGGGTAACATCCAAATATTCTGTTATAGAGAGGGGGGTTACAATTTAGAGGAGAGTCTAACTTCAAGAAACAGGCTGTTCATTCAACAATGTATGTATATTTCAGTTTGTGGAGTGAATATGAGTTGCATAAGATAATAGAGTGTGAAGGTATACTGAATACTGTCTAGTATGTCATGTATGTCATATGTTATGATGAATTGAAAATGGGGGACCCTGATGTAAACAAGATGAAAGTCTTTCTCTGGTCTGCATCCCCTTAACAATTGTGTGTATTGAGCCGTACTGTATTGTACCCATTCTGCAATCTGTTAATAAAGTTTTCAATCAATCAATCAATCAAGGGGGTAGGAATACATACGTTTACACTTCATTCTATACTCCTGCTTGTTTGTTTTTTAATCTGTTTATTACTTGTTTTTTATTATTATTTATTTTCAATTTATGTTCGAAATAAATAAACGCATTCATTCAAGATATTGTGTGAGCAAAAGTATAGTTAATTTACTCCCTCGAGTCTGGCCCGCGCACAGTGCAATACTCCAATTCAGCCATTGGCAATTCACAGCGCGGCCGTCAGCGCGCGGCCCAGAGAGCGCCGCTGGCTCTGCGGCTCTGCAGCTGCATGCTTCTCTGGGAGTCGGGGTGATAATCTGGCGCGCCATGTAAAAAGTTGCACGACTGACATATCGGCATGTAACTCGAGAACCGAGGCACGGATTTTGGCGATTCAGATGGCATTCGAACAGCAACGAATATCGCTTTAATTCTGTCATTTATATGTTTGCCTTCAGATGCTCGCAAAGGGCCGTGAAACTGAAACTGAAACTGAAAAACAATGAAACCCCGGACATTTCCATGAATTTATAAACCCCCCCCGGACGCCCGGACAGGGCGTGAAAAGGGGACATGTCCGGGCAAAAGAGGACGTTTAGTCACCCTAGTTTAGTCCCTTGAGGGCGAATAGAGTTACGTGTAACACTTCCCCCGGTCCTGTGGGACCAGCCGGCAACCCTCCGCCCGGTTCGGTTGGTCCAGGACCCAGACATTCACAACCCCCAATCAATAACCCTCATAACATAACATTGCCAACCGGTGGGCTGATGCAGATCTGGCATCAGCTCACACACCAGCTTATTATTATTTACTGCCAGTTATGTTTATTATGTTTATTGTCTTTTTTTTTTGTTGATATTTTTATTGGTTTTTTAAAAGATTTTTCACATACAGTTACTTACATTACAAAACACACATTGGGACAGAAGGGGGGGGGGGGGTTCCTCCAGTTCATCTATGCCGTCATGCCAGCAAAAACAGATCAAAAAGAAAAACAAGCAAAAAAAAGGAAATCTAACCCAGACAGGCACTGCACAGTACTGCACTTGCCTCGAGCCCATTCACATGTAGGCATACATGTATATACATATATTATTTTTTGTTGTGGACAATTATTCTGCTCTGTGTGACAATAAATACATTAATGATGATATATTATATGTAATTTAAAACCAAAACTAAGGCCTCCGTATGAGTTTAAGACGTGGACATGGTCATGTTTGTTGAATAAAATTTTTCTTTTTTTGACTGCCGATTTTTATTATTATTTTTTCCCGATCCCCGATCCTCTGAAAAGCACGTGATCGACGCCGATTCCGATCACGTGATCGGATCGGGACATCCCTACTTACAGGATGATTAGTCATGGACACTAATTCACAAACAAAGTTATCTATTAATCAACTGTTTAGTATCAAAAGGTAAGCCAAGAGTAAAACCATAATATTATGCCTTGTATACTTTTTAGCAGCAGAGTGGGTTGCAGGGCTAAATGAGGAACGATTCTAGAGACAGTTGCATCAGATAACAGCAACACTAGAACAAAGGAACTGAAAAGTCACACTCAACTGTTAGCAGATGTCAGCAGCGACAGCAGAGACCAGATAACTGGCTCTGATAGTATAAGACAGGACTAAAGATCATTAATCAATAAGGACATGTTTCAAAGTTAAATGAAAAAGCATGATACTTGATTGGCTTTGATTGGATTGACAACTCTATAAAGAAACCAATAAAAACATCTATATAGATATTTAGAATTAAGAATCCTGGTATAGTTATCACAGTTATATGATCTGGAAGGAATGTTGATGCATTCAGAGGAGACACCGACGGGGGCCACAGGCAGGCCCCCCCCCCCCTCTCTGTCCAAACATGAGAGGCCACAGCCCAAAGGCGGGGGCCATTGACACCAACCCCCACAGAAGAACCAACCGGATTGGACCAAACGTATTATTAAAATGTGCTACTATTGGTGGGAAATTATAGTATTTAAGAGCAAAACAGTGTTAATTCAGGGGCCCTGACCGCCCCAGGTCTGCGGCTCCCCGCTCCCAACCCAGAGAATGCTGTCGGCTGATTTTCATGTAAGTAAGCTGGATGGCCCCATGGTTGGTTAGAATAGAATGTAAATATACTTATCTTAGAAACCAGGCTTACTCATATGAAAGGGGCTTACAGTAGATTCTCTATTTTCATTAATGTTAACAATGACTGTTCTATGTACATGTTGGGGTTTTGAGATGCAAACCTTGTTGATCCTTTGTACAAGACAGACATGTTAATGTATTCTGATAATCCTTGTATGTGAAAAGCAACCTTTTAATTCACTCTGGGCCGCCGAGGCAAATAAATACATGAGTTTGAATTCGAACTCTGTGGTCTGGACTGCACGTTTATTCCTTGCTGGCTATATTGGAAGTTGTACTGCGAATAAACCTTAGGTTTTGTATAGGATTATACGACAAACACAACAAACAGTAGCTCTTATCTGTGTACCTAAAAACAGTTCTGTAGTCTTCATCGCCAAAACCAGAGGTATGATCTATGTATTTGGAGTCCAATAATAGAATCTCCTGTATGCGTGGCTTCAAGACCTATAATGGGTATATAAAAATAAGCACAGCATGTCAGTCAGGTTTCTGTGGGAATGTGGATTCTGCTATTCTCCCAGAACGGCAGACATGTGCCCCTCTCACCCAACGTGGATTCTGCTATTCTCCAAGGACGGTGGACATGTGCCCCTCTCACCCAACGTGGATTCTGCTATTCTCCCAGGATGGCGGACGTGTGCCCCTCTCACCCAATGTGGATTCTGCTATTCTCCCAGGACGGCGGCCATGTGCCCCTCTCACCCAAACGGCAGAATCTGCTCCGATAGAATGTTTAGTTAATAGCTATCAAAGCCTTTTAGTTTATAATTCCTTATAAACAGATTAAGTTTATAAGACACGCATTACTAATTTCACTTACACATAGCACAAAGTGGTTTTCGGTCCAGGCTGGAAAGACTATTGCATGTTTCATCTTCATGTCAGCCTAATATTTATGAAACATGAGTTTGCCATTAGAGTAGGGATGTGCCATTATGCTTATTCAATTTACTAACTGAATGATTATATTTATTTCATCAATTAATTACACTTACCGGAAATGAAGCTAACGGGTTGATACTTCGGTCCTTCCAGGTAGGAACAACATACATGTCTTCTATATAAATGTCCATGTCCTGATGAGGAAAAAACAAACATGATATTAATAGTCTGCCTTCAGTACCAAAAGTTCCTTTAAAATGTGTAATTAAAAAAAAGGTCATACATGTTTCAGAGCCAGTTCACCAATGAGCTTCAGGCATGCATTTCCAATCTGCAAGAAATCACAATTAAGACATTATAGTGAACATGACTGAAACTCCCCCTTCGGTAATAAATGTTAATCTGTTAGACCATGTGACTACTCACAGTTGAATCCATATATCTGTTCAACCCAAGGCTCCAAAACTCAGGCTGTGTCAAACAAGTTTGTCCTTCCTTCACAATTATTTCTTCAGAAGGCCGCTTTCGGTCCAGGACATAACTGAGCTGAAGATAATAACCATTGTTGTGATACAGATGCGTGTAGTTTTACATAGAAAGTAATTATTTGTAGAAATTTGCCTACCAGTTGTTGTTGGATAGGGTTTCGAGACTTCTCCCAGGGTTGGTCTGGTGAGTACTCATTATTGTCCACTGGAATCTCAAGTTCTACAGGGATGGACATACAAAAAAATATAAGAGAAATAGTAACAATGTTTAATAAAACTAATAGTGTAGAGGTAAGAATTACTGTTTTTATAGGCCTGCTTCTGCTGCAGAAGCCAGGTTCTATGGTGTAATAGTTAGTGTGGTAATATTGCCTTGGAATTTCATAATTAATATGTGTGAATAAATTAGAGAACCATACTGCAAAAAGGAATGTGTGCCCTTTCAACAGTAGAGGGTGTTTTAAGTGATACTGGTGTTACAGAGATAGTCAATAAACCCCCACTAACAAATGTACTCAGAACAAAGAGACAAAAGTCACACCTACTGTGACCAGATTACCGCAGAGCACAGCTGGTCTAACCAGAGACCTCATACTGGCTCTGACATTATAAGACAGGACAATCTATTAATCAACTGTTTAGTATCAAAAGGTCTCATATGATGTCTGGTATCAGTCTTAGAAAGCACTGACTGTACTTGGATGATATTAGACATCTATAGCCATATAGAAGGAATGTTAAAGTTATATATTATTCATTTAAGAGGAGATTTCTGTTGGGACAGACCCATCAGGAAGACAATGACGGGGGCCACTAGCGGCCCCTCTGGGTATTGAGTCAAGATCCACACAGGAGATCAAAGGGGGGGGCAGCCGGCCTCCCCCAGAGAAACCCAGAGGTGGGGGCAACCACATGATTGGATCAACTGTA
Organism: Notolepis coatsorum; assembly: GCF_963971535.1. Taxonomy (NCBI): domain Eukaryota; kingdom Metazoa; phylum Chordata; class Actinopteri; order Aulopiformes; family Paralepididae; genus Notolepis; species Notolepis coatsorum. The sequence goes on along the minus strand of NC_140174.1, from coordinate 72,725,465 downwards.
ATAGTGCTATTTTGGCTAGACATGATAGGATATAAGGAAGAGACAAATTGTAATTCGGGAGCTCTCAGACCGGGACCACCACAGGGGGTCTGGGGGCTCCACCGCTTCGTCCACCCAGAGACTACTGTGAGCTGATTGCATTTTACGTGAGTAAATCATGGGAAACACCAATGGTTGTTTATAGATTAGAGTAATGTACAGATCCCTGATCTGTAAACCAGATTTACTCATGTATAATGTGTACAGTAAACCATGTATGTTCAAATTATGTTAACCAAGTGACTGTTTGATGTGCAGTATTGAGGTTTGAGATGCAAACCTGGTTGTTGATTCCTGTACACAGCAGCCATGTTGATGTTTTCTGATAAATCCTTTGTATGTAGAAGTCAACCTTTTATTCACTCTTGGCCCTGACTAAAATAAATCAGTTGAGATGAAATACAGTTCTGGTTTGTCTGGCCTACACGTTTTATTCCTCATCTGCTAAGTCAGAATGAGGAGACCAACAATTCTATCAGTATGAATCCTTCCTCCTCCTTCCAGATAGTCAATCTCATTGTATTGTGCTACAATAACCTCAAATTATTGTAGAAAGTCTGTGGGAATTTACCACAGAAATGGTGCCGTTCTTCCCTACCCTTTGTGTCTCCCCCTGAAAAGGTGCGGTAGGGTCTTGTCATATGTATCATATCTGGACCTTGCTGTGTGTTGGGGACACGGGGCAAAGAGCTGGGGTGTTGCTGCGTTTGAAGTGATTAACGGTGGGCTTGTTGTCTGAATGGAGGAGGGAGAGGGGGACAGGTTGAAGGTTGGTTGTGTACGCCACTGTTGGGGCCCACGGTGGAAATATGGCTTCTGCATGCAAGTGGGGGTGCGGTGTCCTAGGTTAGGATGTCCGGAGGTATGACGATCGCGCTTGTTGTGCAGTGAACATGCAAACGTGGGCTTTTTGTGTTGGTATGTTCATTCAGACACAGGAGGCCGGTCTCGGCCCAGCGGGCCACGGGGGTTGGTTAACTCGTATGGAATATACTTTATGAACTGTACGGGGGAGTTGCACCAAGAAGGTTGGTGGCGCACAGGCTATCTGGTCATGATGTAAAGGGAGATAGCGTCGCATGACGGCAGGTAAAAGGCTTTTCTGGCTAGGAAGCACGGTTATTCTGGTGTATACGACAGGGGCGCGTTCTGAGTATATAAATTCCCTAAAAATTATTCTCAGGAAGAGGGCGCGGGTAATGGTTGATTAAGATTTGTTTGTTCTGAATGGGGAGAGAGCTGTGTATAAGAAGAGCTCTGTTGTTATTTAGAACATGCAAATCAGGTATGGTAAAGATGAGTTTGGCCCCTGCATGATCGGGGAACTTGGTCTGTGCGATTACAGGAATAACACGTAGTAATTAATAGATGGTAGGGGTGCCGGTGTGTTCAAGAGGCTCAATAATAGAATGGTTTACTGGCTGATCGCGTGATAGTCAGGACGTGTCTGCGGGAACCAATCGGCCAAATTAAATGAAGATATATATTCGTCCTTAGGTATAATATCGAATTGGGTCCGGAGATTCCTTTTTAATCTTGAGCGAAACCGGCCTGTTAATTGATTACGTTCGCTGTGATACAAAAACAATTCGGTCGAAATGACTGATAAAGTACTTAATGGTTGTATGGGGACTATGGCTATGGTTAGGAATTGTATGGGGGGGCTATGGCTATGGTTATGAATGATTGGCGAAACGTGGGGGCTTATTGTTATTTTGTTATGGTGTTTTGATGACCAACGGACATATGTTTGAGGCGAGTCCCTGCTGGTGGTTGGGGCTAGCTGGCTTAGCTCTGTGGAAAAGTCCGCGGTGAAACTGGGGACGTTACGATGGCGTTATGAGAGAATTGTTTAAACGCTGTGGCGGCGATTGCAGGTAAGAGGCGGTTGAGACGCAGGGTGGCGAAATTGTGGCCGTTTTGAGGGTTATTATTAATGCAGTAACGATGGTATAATATGATATTAGGGATTCGCTGCTTGGTGACGTCATAGTGTTGTGGAGAGTATGTAACGTTCGCGGTGCTGTGAAGTGAGGCGGAGTAGGTAGGAGAAAGGATTCGTGTTGAACTATATGTGCGGCGTTGGTTGGTGTAATTGTTTTAAAAATTATTTTCTGTTAGAGTGGTTGGCTATTTTAAGCTTGTGTGAGTTGTTTATGCTTTGGATGGTACTGAGCGAATTGCGTGGATGAACGGATCTTGAAAGGCACGGCTCCCGTGAGGGCCTTGAACGTCGCATTAGAGCTGGCTAAAGCTAGTTAGCTTGCATGCCGTTGTTTTGTGGCGTTTGCGGGCGGCAGACGTCACGTTTCGAGTTTTGAGAATGATGTTGGGGAAGGGGTAGATAACGTGGTAGAGAACGTGATAAATGTCGTGGCATATTATGAATATCGGGGCAGGTTATGAATGTCGTGGCAAATTTTGGTTGTCGTAGGCAACGTTATAACAGCCGCATCGGTTGCCACTGCGCATGCGCGGTACGACGTGGATTGGGTCTGGTGCATTCGTGATAGTTCGCTCGGGGGACAGGAATAACTGGTGAGAGAATATTCTGCATTATGTAATATGGTTATATTTGTATATTGTGCATTGTATTTTTGTGTAAGCAGGGGAAGAGATGTAACATGTATGGTGGTTAGGTTAGGGGAGATGGTCATTGAGGGTTTACTTAGGCTGCAAACAATACAGTGAGCCTATTGAGGATAAATGAAATAATGGATACATTGCCTATGATAGATCTGGGGTTCACAAACCGGCTATAACTGGGTAGTTTGTATTATTGTCTTTGATGCACAGGGGTATATTTTTAACCAGGGGGAATGAGTGAGTACAGCTCAATACACACAATTGTTAAGGGGATGCAGACCAAAGGAAGACTTTTGTCTTGTTTACATCAGGGTCCCCCAGTTTCAATTCATCAGATAGTCAGTAAAATCAATTTATCATACATGATACACAGATAAACGGTAGTTTGAGAGTAGTTATAGGCTGAATTTGGAAAAATGCTCTACACTAAAGTTACATGTTGCTTGCAGTCACACGTGTATGAAGAAAGGAGCATTTAGGACTAAACCACTATAAATGTTATGCTGAGGTGAAACATGCTTACATGTGTATAGAATGCATTGATGTTGAAATGTCAGATGTTGATACTTGTTATAGCTTTAATGACACCATTGATTTAAATAGGATAATGTTTAGATTAATGTTTGCTGCAAGTCTTTAGATCATGGGGATGATAATTTAGTGATGTAGGCTTGTTGGGGTATATTTTCTTTGCATTGCTAGGTTGGAATCTGTTGATGCTGGTGTAATTGGTTAAATCGTTAATACACTGTTAATATGGTTAAGACATGTGTTGATGCTTGTTTTAGATTATTAGATCTTTAATACACTGTTAAGTTGTTGACACAAGCCTCCGACTTGTAGGATAATTTATTGATGGAGGCTTGCTGAAGATGACACATTTTGATATGGTTGTGTTTACAGTGATCGACATGATTGTTTTTATTGATCCTTAATAATTTTATACGCTGGGGAGGGGGTTGGCCTTCTCCCTGGGAATGTGTGATTAATTCAAAAACCTGGGGGCGGCTTGCCTCTGGGAAGATGAGGAATGTGATTAACCATTTAATGATTTACAGATGAAGGTTATTTCATGAAGTGAGGAGATAGGGTCTTTGTGTCAAAAGCCTTTGTGCTCAGGGGAGACTGTATGCATGGGTCATGAAAGAGGCAAAAGTTGAGAAGGTTATATTACCCAGGGGGGTAGGAATCCTTTTGAGGCGGGTCAATATGCCCAAGGGGGGTCAGGATGTACAGCTGCTTACAATAGCTGTTCTTTTATGACAGGATGACGTGAGATTAGATGCAACAGGAGAGAGAGGTCAGAGGTGAAGATGCAGGAGACAGTTGTAGAGTGAGAGAACAGTTGGCAGTTATTTTTATGACAGGGGAAATGTTGAGACAGGAAGCGTGCTAATACAGAACACAGCTGATGGAGGAGTGAGCACAGTAATTGAATTAGGATAGCCAGCTCAGATGAGGTTAATTACATTGGGGGGCTACCTGTTTGATTAGAAGGATTAGCTTTGGCTCTCAGGACACTGGGTATGTTTTGGGGTCTATCGCTGAGGGGGTTCCCAGACTTCCTCTGGATGTGAGGAGTAGAAGATACAGTGAGAACTGTATGGTGAGAAAGTGTGAATTGTATTAGCCAGGGATGAGTGTAGCCTGATGAGAGAGTAGAAGAGATGAGAGCAGGAAGGAAGGGAAACTAACGTTGTCTGTGGACCTGAGTGATGATTAATGAGTTAAATGTGTGTGTTGAATGAGAGAGTTTTGATGCATGAGTGAAACAAGCGTGAATGGCTTTGTTTATGAGTGTTTACCTAGAAATGTGAGGATGAGCTGAGTGTCTTTTGATTTCAGTGGGTGCTTGAGCAGGCACACACACACACACACACGGGGACACACACACAGACACACACACACGGACACACACACACAGACACACACACACGGACACACACACACAGACACACACACACACACACAGACACACACAGACACATTCACACAATTTGATCACACATGCATACACGCACACAACTTAGCTTTCACTTAAGGTGAAACTAGTCTTAAAAATAACAGAATGTGTTTAGGTAAGGAGTGTATCGAACCACTTGGGTTATACCATTATCATTTGTTTCATATCATTTGTTTTACTGAAGGAGTTTGTCTTTATTACTTTTGAATTTTTAGATTTCTTTTCTATTTTTGATCTATGATTGTGTGGCCTGAATGGGTGTGAATGGAGACTGTAGAGAGAGAATGTGCTGGCTTAAGAGGTGTCAAAGTCACTGACATGTGTGAATGGGACGGTTGGGTTTTGGAAAACCTGGTTTTTATTTTATTTCATTGATTGACTGTTTTAGGTATGAAAGCGTTAGATGTAGAGTTTTGATTTCTTTTCTTTTCTTTCTAAATAACCATTAAGGTGGTCTGCGGTTGGAGCTGGTTAATTTCATTTGATTTTCACATCTGTTGGAATGTTTTTTTTGATTATTTGCCTTTTGTTTGTTGTTTCTCTGTCATGATCTGGTGAGAGGACTGTTGGAGCGTGAGATGCATTGGGACAGATCAATGGCAGTTAAGTGGTCCTATTACGTTTGCATAATGGTTTAAACATTTGGCTTCTCTTGAGGAATATTTGACATATTGTGTAAAGAAAATTTGTTTTGTGTTCTTGTTCCCTTGCAGTTCAGTCGGGGAGGGAGGATGGACCATCACAAGTGGAGGGATCATGGGGAAAATGTGTAGGGATACATTTCATTAGAATATGACACGATGGTGTGAACCCGTTCAGTCAGTTCCTGTGGGAGGTTGTTGGACTGTGGAAAGAGGTCGCTTGCGGCCCCTCCTTCAATATAGCCCCGGATACAAAGGCCGGAGGTTGAGACAAACCTCCGGACTGACGGAGTCGTTCGTCTGTAGATCCATGGAAATACAGTCATGGGACAGAATATGACAAGGTCCAGGCCTACAAACGTTGGCTTCAGCTGAGGCTGGCCGACATGGGGTGGAGGGGGGGGGCGAAAATGGTCGGAGACTGTGCAACCAAAGCGTTGAACAAGGGCCTCTGTGTGATTGATTGGGTATGTTGGACGGGAGGTGACTGAACGGTAACAACTGGTATAGATTATGACACAACGCAAGAGTACTGAACTGAACACATACACATAGGTAGGAGATTAGGTGTAGGTTATGGCCGGTAATTTCTGGTGAAATTATTATTTTTTTTTTTTTTTTCCCTTGGGTGCTGCTCCACCCTCCCTGTCCGTCTGTGCGCAGAGGTGGTAAGGTTTATGTCCATAGGGATGTTCATAAAAGGGGGGAGAGGTGAGAAGACCAACTGAGTTGATTATGCAAAATGTGATTGGGCTGACTTGGAAAAGGAATTAACAGGAGAGGAGAAGCAAAATGTATGAAAGAATGAATACTAATTTCTGTCTCCCCAGATCATGTAAACGGATACCATAATTTAAAAAAATTGTGTTTTATTTGAAATGTGTAATGTTTAGATTAAATTGTTTTAATTGTTTTCAACAAATAGGCCTCTGGCTGTGAGCCCAGAAGAACAAAGCCGGATGAAAGAGTGGTAAACACTGTTTTCATTTAAGGCAGAGTAGGTTAATTGGGGTTCTGGATGAATGGGTCATTTGGATTCCCCGGGAGGGGGCCATAGTCAGGGGAAATGTGGGAAAGAAAAGAAGAAGACAAGAAGGCAAAAATTGATGAGATGTACCAAAGAAAAATGGAAAAAGAAAAAATGGAGAAATTTTGAAAAAATGGATTTAAATTTTGGGAAAAAATGAATTTTATTATGTATGGTTAGTATGAAAATCAAGTCAATATACAGTATATGACAATGTGAATTGCCAAAGTGGGGAATGTGGTAATATTGCCTTGGAATTTCATAATTAATATGTGTGAATAAATTAGAGAACCATACTGCAAAAAGGAATGTGTGCCCTTTCAACAGTAGAGGGTGTTTTAAGTGATACTGGTGTTACAGAGATAGTCAATAAACCCCCACTAACAAATGTACTCAGAACAAAGAGACAAAAGTCACACCTACTGTGACCAGATTACCGCAGAGCACAGCTGGTCTAACCAGAGACCTCATACTGGCTCTGACATTATAAGACAGGACAATCTATTAATCAACTGTTTAGTATCAAAAGGTCTCATATGATGTCTGGTATCAGTCTTAGAAAGCACTGACTGTACTTGGATGATATTAGACATCTATAGCCATATAGAAGGAATGTTAAAGTTATATATTATTCATTTAAGAGGAGATTTCTGTTGGGACAGACCCATCAGGAAGACAATGACGGGGGCCACTAGCGGCCCCTCTGGGTATTGAGTCAAGATCCACACAGGAGATCAAAGGGGGGGGCAGCCGGCCTCCCCCAGAGAAACCCAGAGGTGGGGGCAACCACATGATTGGATCAACTGTAATAGTGCTATTTTGGCTAGACATGATAGGATATAAGGAAGAGACAAATTGTAATTCGGGAGCTCTCAGACCGGGACCACCACAGGGGGTCTGGGGGCTCCACCGCTTCGTCCACCCAGAGACTACTGTGAGCTGATTGCATTTTACGTGAGTAAATCATGGGAAACACCAATGGTTGTTTATAGATTAGAGTAATGTACAGATCCCTGATCTGTAAACCAGATTTACTCATGTATAATGTGTACAGTAAACCATGTATGTTCAAATTATGTTAACCAAGTGACTGTTTGATGTGCAGTATTGAGGTTTGAGATGCAAACCTGGTTGTTGATTCCTGTACACAGCAGCCATGTTGATGTTTTCTGATAAATCCTTTGTATGTAGAAGTCAACCTTTTATTCACTCTTGGCCCTGACTAAAATAAATCAGTTGAGATGAAATACAGTTCTGGTTTGTCTGGCCTACACGTTTTATTCCTCATCTGCTAAGTCAGAATGAGGAGACCAACAATTCTATCAGTATGAATCCTTCCTCCTCCTTCCAGATAGTCAATCTCATTGTATTGTGCTACAATAACCTCAAATTATTGTAGAAAGTCTGTGGGAATTTACCACATTAGCACTCTTGACTTAGAGCAATTAAGAGTTCACTATTTAAGGCGGTGGGTGGCAGTTTAATACGATTATTGGACAAATCATGCGTGGTTTCAGTCAATAGGCAGCTAAACTTGAATTTAAGACATTTTAAGACTTTCTAAGTACCCATGCATGCAATTCCACTTACTTGTCATTGCTGGGGGCAGACCTGAACCCGCTTCAGGGAGCACACCTTGAGCTGCTTCCTGTAATAGATCAAGGACTGCTTCCTGTGACACTGTAAGCAGATGACAAACACAGCTTAGTAAGGAACAGTGAACTTGATGAATGAAGACATTTATACATTATTTCCTAGATCAATTAAAAACAGGATTAATGCATTAAATATCTTTAATGCAAGTGCAAGTAGAAAATGTACCCAATACAGCCTGGTGGTAGCTGTTTATTGCCACCGCTGTCCCAAATATTTTTGTGATGTTGTCCATTCGCTTCTTGTTTTTGTTGTTGTTGAAGTGTTCTATGATGTTTCTCATCAGGAACAGATGGGTCGATGGTTGTTGCTGCGTTAAATACTGTGCAAAGACATGACATTTCGTTCCCCCTTCCCACAGTGTATAAAAATATTCCTAGATGCAAGATACAGCAGGTGGCCTTGATAAGCAACGTCCATTTTTTTTAAATAGCGTTTGATTAAAAATAGATAGAAACAAAGTAACATATAATATATAGGACACTAGAAAAGTAACATACGGAAAATAGGACCTAATGTCCAAAATAGCGAAATAGGTACTTACATTTTTACTGAAAGACATCTTTGGTTGAGAAAGAACTTGTTCTTCTGCCGGCCACCACACTGCCGTAATTGAAGCTTATGTGTAAAATAAAAAACTTAGGCTATTTTCAGAAAATAAGTAATTTGGGGTCAGAGAGTTAATTTCACTTGGTCCAGTTCAACTGAATTACTCACGAAACAAGCAAATTTGTATCGGAACAAGTGAAATGAACCCATTAGTAAAGTAAATCTGCTGGCCACCACACTGAGAAAGAGTGAAGTAACTTCTATCTTCATTTACCTATATCTAAGTTCAGTGATCGTATAGTATTCTTATTACCCTTCTCCTTCATTCGTTTGGTATTTCTGATGTTCGGTTCAAGTAAGGAGAGAAGCTGAAGAAGTGGTCAAATCAACAACTGCGGTGTTTATTAATAAACCACAGCTTAGGAATCAAAACAAGTACATCGTCTCTTTGGTATATCTAATTGTCTCTTTCATGTGGCTGTTTGGTCCATGCTCCGATCAGCTAGGGCTGATCAGAGCTTTCTTCTCAGTTGCGGTTCTCTGGTTGTTGTCTTGGTTTCCATGCCAACAAACGCCTTCTCTTAGTGGTTTGCTGGTCGTTTCCTCGGCGGTCAGGCAGGGAGCGCTTGATTTCGTGTCGGCGGAGTCTGCTATGAGCCTCGGCTCTGTCATCTGGTGTCAATGGCTCTCTGTGTCACTGGTTCGGCTCTCCAGTAGCCGGCTTGGTGAGTCTCCCTCTGTCGGTGGAGGTTTTCAGTGCTCCAGGTCTGTCTCTCAGTCCCCAGGTTCCCTTCTGGTCTCCTCGCTCCCGTCACCGGGTGTGTGTTTCTCTCCAGGTCCCTTCTGGTGTGTCTCTTTGTCCGTCGCCATCAGCCCTTTTTATGAGAGCGAGAGAGCGAGAGAGAGAGAGAGAGAGAGAGAGAGAGAGACCTTCCCTGCCTGCCTAGTCACGTCACTTCCACTATCTGGCTTCCCTATTTGGCCACATTCCTTGTAGCCGGAATTTGTCTGTCGTCACACGTCATCCTCTTGGGTCTTGCGTCAACATGTTACATTTATTCTGCTGACACAACCGTTCACCATAGAATCTGTCGGGCCGTTTAATCATTACTTGATGAGGGGATTAGTTTAATGCGTGCCACATTCTCATGTTTTCTTGTGACAAAATGTTTACATAGTCTAGATTGAAGAAACAGACTACTCTCAGACAGTGCCCAGACAACAAACCATATCCGTCCTTCAATAGAACACTTTATTTCCTGATTAAATCATGTGACCAATATTGTATAGTTGTTTATCTTTTTAGCATTAAGAGTTTTTATTCTTTATTGTGACTAAGTTTATACTAATAGTTCTAAGAGTTATGCCTACATGTACCCTATGAAATTGCTAAACCTATTAGTATATCATTGATTTGCACTGTTTTCAACTGGTGGCAGTTCTCTGTGATGTGAAAGGAAGATTCCCACCGTTGGTGTCACCTTTTCTGACCTCTGTACCCTAGTCAGCCGCAGCTGCTGTTGCATGGAAATACCCTCCAGTCCTTTTCCTGGGTCACACGGCTGGTCAGCTATTATCTACAAGACCTCTGACCTCCACAATCGATGAGCCTTCAAATGCTAGGTTTTCATCATCCTACAGAATGTATTCCCTTCCTCCCAGTCCTGTTCCTGCCTATAATCAACAAGCCTCTCTCCTGGCTTCCTTCAAGATAGCCTGGAGGGGTCAGTAATCATCTTAAGGTCAGCCATCTGGTCTGGGGAGTCAAACTGCCTCTACCCTCTTTCAACCAACATGGTGTTTTTCCGGCTCCTTCTTATAACTCAACATATTGGTACATTTATAGTTTGCTTTATTCATGTTTTCATTTAGAAATATACGACAATCCACCCTTAGGGGGTTTAATAACCCACTATACAGCATCAATATTCTAAATTAAACATGTTAAAATCATAATCATAATTTTTGCTAATATTTTCTAAAATTTTCAAAAAAATTCAAAATTTACACAAATCGCACTACAAAACCCCTTTCCATCTGTACAGTTACAAAATCATCATTTCACCTACCTTTTCCTCCTTTCACAGTTATACACATTATCAGTTATAAATACGACATCCAGTCTAAGAAAGCTGTTCCTGTTTTTACAAGAAACACTCTTTCAATAATAGCTTTTTTGTTTAGACTATTTTATCCATGTAATTACCAAATGTCTATTTTGTGTAATGGACTCTGCAAGAAAAGATTAATACATCACACCACTAAAAGATTAACACTCTAAACATTTGAGGGAAATTCAAACAAGCAACATAAATCATTTCTTCTCCTTGAAAAGACCACTGAGGCCTCAATGACCTCCCTGTCAGTTATCCCTATTTCAACCTCCTGAGGCCTTTACTGCTAACTCGTTCTTGACCGTTTTCTTCTTGTTGTATTTTTTTTCTAATCACCACCTCTTCTTCGTTGTATGCAGGTCTCGGTACTGCTCCGATTCTCCACAGAAGGAAACGATTTTCCCTCTGTCCTTTTTTCCATTTTGGATTATTAGTTACAAACACACAATAGATTGGAAACTTTAACTTTCGCAGATACATCTCTACTGTTCTGCATTCTGACAATACATTTTTCTCCAAATTAATTATCTATGTATTTCACAGCTTCTTAAGTTATTATTCAATCAAATCACCTTTGTCTCATTTCTTTTTGTGCTGTACTGTTTTACTAGATCAAATATCTCAAGATCAACACAACTACCACTTCCACCCTTGAAAGTGGAATAACCATTATTTCACTATCAATACCTTGTTTCCAGACAGCCCCTCGGTCCAGACAGTCAGCTCCAGACGAGGCCAATCACCAACAGAATCCTATGTGCATGGTCAACAAACCACAGTCCCTTTAAACACACATCACACACACCCCGCCAGCTTTCAACAAGCCGGTGCAGAGCCTCCCATAAGTCAATCATCAAATCCACATGTCTGCACCCTACATGAACACTATCTGGCCAATTTGCGACCAAAAACCCACAGAGCTTTCTATAGACAGAGAAGCATGTTTCCCCAACACTTACCATAACCCAAAATGTGACACAACCTCCCAGATTCTACATCTGGACTCTTAATGAGCGGAAAACAAACCATGAACCAGCTCCCGTCCATTCTCAGTTTCCAGCTCATTACATCAGACTTCCTACCAGTCCCGCTGTGTCACCACCACCTGCTACCCCTGACTGGCGAGAGATCCCCCCCCAGCCAGCCAGTTCCTATAAGAATATAGAGTATCAAACAAAAACAAAATTGTAAATAAACTAAATAAAATTGTGAGCGCCTGCATGCTACACACCCATCCAACAGATTTAAACTATCATCTAGAGGCATAAATACCCCCGCAAAAAACTAAGACAGCAAAATTAAAAACCCAAAAAGAAATTAAATAAGTAATGAAACAATAATGTGCGTTTTTTTTTTTTTTTTTTTTAAGTCTACTGGACCACCCTTTGATCAAGTATGTAATCACCACTATAAATAGTCCTTTGTTTTTAACTCTGTCCAATATTAAATGTTCCATTGTTCCTGTTTAAAACCCATCATTTTTGTCAGTACGATTAGCCCATGCAATTTTCAGTTATTTCACCCCATCTACAACCCCAACTTACCCTGGTTAGTCTTCCAAACCATTTTAGTAACTTGCACACTTAATCAACCCTTATCTATGTATCTTCGTCTCTATCTTTATTCTAATCAGTCTCATTATCCATTTTAATTTATCAATAACTCTATTTACTCGAGCACCCAAAAGGCTTTGTTTGTGCATTTCCGCTTCGCTCTTATTCAACCTATGACCTATGCAGACAAAACCTATTTACACCCCCTCTGAAAATGTCCCAACTCTCCACATTTCCAGCAACTCTGTTCTCTGATGGACTCTCGCTTTCTACTGGATTTTTGCTGAGCCCGCCACCCTTTGTCACATGACCGAGCGAAATGGCCAACCTCCCCACAATTCCAGCACTCAGCCGACGCCGGCCATCCCAGGGGTTCCAGTTTACCACGACTCCCGCAGTCTCTCGGCTGGCATCCCACAGTCCTCGCCAGGTCAACCCCTCTCCTGTCCCCTGGTCGCATGTCCTGTTGCCTGGAGGAGAGAGGGGCATACCTGTCCTTTTCTGCTGCCTCTCCTCAGGCCTTTTCTTGTTGGGAGGGGCCTGGAAACTCACCCCTCCTGCGGTTCTGTTCACCCTGTCGCGGCCCAGTTCCCTGTCCGGGCAACGGAGCACAGGGCACTCTTTGATCACGGCGGCCTAGGTCAGACGCCCGAAGCATGACCTCAATAGCTGTCGCTTCTAGTAGCGCAGCCTTTCTTGCCAGTTCTCGTTCCAATCTCTGAGTCTCGTGTGCGGCTTGACCGATCTCCAGCTGTGTCTTCATCAGATCTCGATGAACTGCCTCGTGTTGTTCGAACGCTGTCACAAACGCTCTCTGTTGTCTATAGGATGCTGCCTCTTCCCCCATCTCAGCACTGGCGGTTTGACTTCCCATCGCTGGGCCCCGCCTCTCATCTTGGCTTTGGTGCTGAGGGCAGGGTGGACATGGGAAACGGGTGGGCTGTAGAAACTGTTCGTGTATTATTCCATACCTGCTGTCGGTCTCAGTTCCAGCCATCCGGCCAGAGTGGATTTCGTGGGACTGCTGTCTCCTCAGTCTCTTTTTCTGCCCCTTGGTTAACCTGCAGTCGCCTGCAATGGACACTCCAGCATGGATCGGTTCTGGTTGGAGTAACACCATTGTCACTGGTTCACTCCCCTGTATTGGAACCAAAGTCAACATTTCAAGTCCTTCTGTCGTACTGGTCACATGAGAGAAGTCCATCCTATTCCAATCAATCAGATTATCATCACTGGTAAAGTCTATCTGGGAAATGTCTGCAGAGGCTCTCGGCCTTCTCCCCCCAATGGCCTGATCACTAAGGCCCTTTTCCATATCGTTGTTTTTTTTTTTTTTTTAATACTACGGGTTTATTGAAACAGACTGATTGTTTACTCTCGTTGTTGTTATTCTATTGTTATTGCATCTAACGCTTCAGTTGTTCCTATCAATGTTCCACTAAGGTGAACTTCCTATGTTACTGTCATTCACTCCACTTTCAAACACTCCTGCAATCACCGTTTGAAAAAACAAGTTTCTCCGTCTTTCACTATTTCTACTTACTTGAGTTAAAACACTCACACTGTCAAATTTTTACTGTGCAGACAAGGATTGATAACTGGCTTATCATTCATACTTATACCAAGGCTTATTAGCCGTTTCCCCAGTTGGCTTATGGAAATCGTTAGAGCTCCTGTCCAGCCGAGCACCTGTGCAGAAAGAAAGCAAAAACATCCAGACTTAATACAGTGGCATTTCCCTGTTATTTCCACTATTCGTTATGCATTGGAAATGTCGGGCAACACTATACTAAAATATTTAGAGAGACACAGTGTGATCTGTTTGAAAATAACGATACAGCTTATCTTGTGCTTGTCCGTTCCTTCAACAGGAACAACTGAAGGTTTCCAATCCCCTGTGTGTTCTCTTCACCTGATTCTCTGGGAAAAACAATCATTAGTCCCACGCCTATCAATTGTCTAATAATCTTGGTAAACCTGGTCCTTCATCCGTTCCAATCTCTCTTTGCTTGATGAATCTGTTCATCCTGACCTTATTTCTTACTTTAAATGCCCGAGTAGCGTATCGACTAAATGTATTATTCGCTTTTGCTTCACACTCCTCATACAACATCAATTTCATTCATCCCCACACACACACTTACATCCTTACACACAACCATTACCCCCCACAACACTAATAAAAATTCCATTAGTGTTGTTACTGCTTCCAACTACCAATCAGGGAAAACAATAAACTTTTAGTAATTTAGATCACTAAAACCCTGACCGTAACATAGCACAGCTGGCCACGTTAATAAATTCACGGACACCCGTACTATACCACCGCAATATCCTTCAGACCCTTGAATACACAAAGAACCGTCAACTCACAGCCCAAAGCGTCCTCCCTTCAGTTTCGAACCTGAACGGAAACACCCCAAGCTTCCTCCCAAGGAATATCACAACTCAACCTACCATCACCTGCACCCAGACAGGCCAGTGCCCATCCGGTACCTACTTCACATACACAATAACAACGCAGTTCAAATAAACATACAACCAAATAACCCACAACATGCCGCAAATCCAGGGATGGAGAACCACAGGGAGAAATACAAGGAGAGACAGAGGGGGGCGGAGGGAAAAGAAAAAGGAGGGAGGGATACAGGGATACAGGGACTAAGGGGAGGAAGGGGGGGGGGGGGGGGCTCACAATGCAACATTAACTATAACCAAAACCGTCTATACTTAACCAGCAGACTACCCCGTATTGCCTGGTCCAGTTAACCCACAGGACTTCAAACACTACTAACCTTAACTTTAATCAGACTAAAAGAGTCCGCATGGAGCTCCTAATATATAACACTATACTTTAAAACCTACTGCCGGGGCACCACAACCTGAATCAACCCTGGCCGCCCAACAGTAACTAGAGACAAAGGAGGGAGAGAGAGATAGAGGGAGAGAGAGACATAGAGGGAGGGGGGGAGGGGCTCCAAATTGACCATGCGTATTCTATTCATCTCTATGTAACCCTAATTTAGCAAGCAACACCATTAATACAACCAATACCCCAAGCCCCCCATAAAGGCAATCCATCCTGAACAAAACTCCCTTTGCGCACCTGTCATCTCACAAAGTCAAGCTGGGAGATAGGGATGGAGCGGAGGGGGGCGGGGGGGGAGGGAGGGAGGGAGGGAGGGAGGGAGGGAGGGAGGGAGGGAGGGAGGGAGGGAGGGAAGGAGGGAGAGAGAGAGACAGGGAGGGAGGGAGGGAAGGAGGAAGGGGAGAGTGTGAACGAGGGAGGAAGAGACAGAGGAAAAAAGGGTGGGGGGGGGGTTCACGCAAATCCCATCACACAATGCCGCTGCTCTCACTTCAACCATTCCTGACCAACATCGCCCCCCATAGCCCTTCACTGTCCACTGCCTCATCAAAAGCCCATAGTCCCTCCTCCTCGCGCCGACCGACCGTGGCGCGCATGCGCAGACAGACACATACTGGCCACATGTCCCAACACTCATCTCACATCAGCAGCCTATAATTTGAATAAACCACTCTAACCAAAGTCACAAACAAACTCACCCATCCATCTCATTTCTATCCCACTAGCGCCATCATACTTGGCCCATAACAAATACAGATTGATAATCAAACAAGTATACACATTCATCATCAACAACTGAAAAAATCGATCAAAAGAATTTACAAATTCCCACAGATGGTCGCGCTTTAAAACC
This sequence comes from Notolepis coatsorum, assembly GCF_963971535.1. Taxonomy (NCBI): domain Eukaryota; kingdom Metazoa; phylum Chordata; class Actinopteri; order Aulopiformes; family Paralepididae; genus Notolepis; species Notolepis coatsorum. The sequence continues at coordinate 72,709,618 of NC_140174.1, read as the reverse complement.
CATGATAACCACAACTGTTCTCTATTGCTCCCCGTTCTCATGTGTGGAGCGGTGCAAAAAAGAGGCAACACTGCCCCCCGCTGGAACGTTCGCTCATCACCACCATTGTACTACAGTATTCACAACGTCCTGCAGGAGGCGCCCACGCCCTCCCCCGCAAGTGCGTCATCACGTAACACCACACCAAGACGTCAACTTGACGTTCCACCTCAACCACAAAACCACAACTCCCAGAACCCCCTCCACCGGAAGTTCCCTGTCCTCGCCTCTCTAAGGTCCCGCCTCAGCCACCAAGAGTAGCAACATGCGATATTCCCCGAGAGTTCAATCATGCTACATTGTTAGCACAGATAGCTTAGCATCTTAGCTTCGTTAGCTCAGTACTGCTAGCTCCTATTAGCTTAGCTTAGCATCCAACATCACTTCTCCTAAACGGCCCATTATCCTGTTGATCCGAGCGGCACAACACATCGCGACGTTTACACAACCCCTGCTATCCCCCGTAACATAACTTTAATCCTATTTAGCCCCCGTTCCCAGAACATATATCATTATCTTTATCCTAGTACGCTCGCCCGTTTGGCCCCGCCTGACCGAAATACACAGTATTTTACATCCAACGCTCCCCAAGTTTAGACGCTCCTAGTGACGTCATCAGCTCCAAAATCTCTGTTTCTTTTGATCGCTACTACATTATTTTTAGACCTTAACACCGCCGTTTTGAAAATTTTCAACGAACATTACACATCTCCTAGGTTCCATCACACTTGCCATTCATTCAATTCACTCGACAACGCAACACAGCGTCCACACGTTAGTCCCGCTGTCCTTGCGGCTAACGTCGCTCGCTAACCAGTCCCTGGACAGTGATATGGTTTCTCCGCTGCCGTTTTGGCCACCAGTGTTTATACAATAATACAAAAAATACATTGGCATTCACTCAGAGCTCTTAACATTCACCCATTCAAACACATATACTTTAGCAAAACAATGTCCCATTCATAAGCATACTATTCAATTGTGCACATTCATCCTAAACGCATTTCCTACCTCGCCCATTTCACACAATATTCTCCTAAATTCTAATCTCATGTGCAGTTACCCCACGCTTTTCTCCCACAAGTGCATTACTCCAAAGGTTACTTTCCCAACGTCATTCCTCTCCCCATCCTCTTAATCTTCATATTAGCGCCGTCGGGGAGCTTACCGTCTCACCCCCAACAACCAATACCTCCCCAAAATTCGTACCAAAGGCAAATTTTTTAAGCAGATTTCGTCGGACCACTATACAACAGCTCTGCATGAAACGTCTTTCAAAGCTCGCCTGTCATACGCGCCGATTCTAAGAGTGAAGCCGCGAATGACGGTCTGGCAAAAAGCAACCAATTAATCCCCATATCCAACATCTATACTTGCTAGTACCCTAGCCCCTGCCTATTCTGTTTTCTATGCTATCCGTACCCTGTACCCTCAGTACTCTATACTCCGTTCTCTGCACTCTGTCCCTCGTACTCTGTCCTCACCGTGGAATCAGGATCTCCTGTACTACAATCACGGTTCTCTCATTAAACTCTTTACCTTACCCTATAATCTTCTCTTTAAGATCTGACCACTCCGCATTACTCTTTAATGAACCACTTAGCCACTCACAGTCCCACGTCCCGCATATCTGTGACTAATCCCCGTGCTACCGCTTCCACGCCGGTCCCCTCAAATATTTTACCTATCCCTAGCCTATCCCCCTAACTGCTAATATAATTAAATACAGACTTCTATTTCCTCTCCTCACTTGGCATTGTACCAACCATAGGCATCCTAACCGAACATCCCCTATCCCCTAACCTCTCTAAGCGCAATGCCGGTGTGTGGCTGAGACCAGCGCCAGGTTGTGAACCCTGGACCCCGATCTCCTCCAACACCAACATTATCCTGGTCCATCTCATTTCTACCTAAAGCAACCCCCCCTTTTACTGCTCGACCACCGCCAACCTTAAACGCACCATTACTACTTACCCAGTCCCGCTGCTGGCCTCGGCCGAAGTGGTGACGATCTGTCAGTCGTAGAGGGCTTCGATGAGGGACTGGTCCATTCTCCAGAAGTAGCTTTCCGCCGTCTCCAACCGGCTGTGGCCGAATGCAGCACGGGTCACGGACCAATTTGAAGTAACTTCTATCTTCATTTACCTATATCTAAGTTCAGTGATCGTATAGTATTCTTATTACCCTTCTCCTTCATTCGTTTGGTATTTCTGATGTTCGGTTCAAGTAAGGAGAGAAGCTGAAGAAGTGGTCAAATCAACAACTGCGGTGTTTATTAATAAACCACAGCTTAGGAATCAAAACAAGTACATCGTCTCTTTGGTATATCTAATTGTCTCTTTCATGTGGCTGTTTGGTCCATGCTCCGATCAGCTAGGGCTGATCAGAGCTTTCTTCTCAGTTGCGGTTCTCTGGTTGTTGTCTTGGTTTCCATGCCAACAAACGCCTTCTCTTAGTGGTTTGCTGGTCGTTTCCTCAGCGGTCAGGCAGGGAGCGCTTGATTTCGTGTCGGCGGAGTCTGCTATGAGCCTCGGCTCTGTCATCTGGTGTCAATGGCTCTCTGTGTCACTGGTTCGGCTCTCCAGTAGCCGGCTTGGTGAGTCTCCCTCTGTCGGTGGAGGTTTTCAGCGCTCCAGGTCTGTCTCTCAGTCCCCAGGTTCCCTTCTGGTCTCCTCGCTCCCGTCACCGGGTGTGTGTTTCTCTCCAGGTCCCTTCTGGTGTGTCTCTTTGTCCGTCGCCATCAGCCCTTTTTATGAGAGCGAGAGAGAGAGAGAGAGAGAGAGAGAGAGACCTTCCCTGCCTGCCTAGTCACGTCACTTCCACTATCTGGCTTCCCTATTTGGCCACATTCCTTGTAGCCGGAATTTGTCTGTCGTGACACGTCATCCTCTTGGGTCTTGCGTCAACATGTTACATTTATTCTGCTGACACAACCGTTCACCATAGAATCTGTCGGGCCGTTTAATCATTACTTGATGAGGGGATTAGTTTAATGCGTGCCACATTCTCATGTTTTCTTGTGACAAAATGTTTACATAGTCTAGATTGAAGAAACAGACTACTCTCAGACAGTGCCCAGACAACAAACCATATCCGTCCTTCAATAGAACACTTTATTTCCTGATTAAATCATGTGACCAATATTGTATAGTTGTTTATCTTTTTAGCATTAAGAGTTTTTATTCTTTATTGTGACTAAGTTTATACTAATAGTTCTAAGAGTTATGCCTACATGTACCCTATGAAATTGCTAAACCTATTAGTATATCATTGATTTGCACTGTTTTCAACTGGTGGCAGTTCTCTGTGATGTGAAAGGAAGATTCCCACCGTTGGTGTCACCTTTTCTGACCTCTGTACCCTAGTCAGCCGCAGCTGCTGTTGCATGGAAATACCCTCCAGTCCTTTTCCTGGGTCACACGGCTGGTCAGCTATTATCTACAAGACCTCTGACCTCCACAATCGATGAGCCTTCAAATGCTAGGTTTTCATCATCCTACAGAATGTATTCCCTTCCTCCCAGTCCTGTTCCTGCCTATAATCAACAAGCCTCTCTCCTGGCTTCCTTCAAGATAGCCTGGAGGGGTCAGTAATCATCTTAAGGTCAGCCATCTGGTCTGGGGAGTCAAACTGCCTCTACCCTCTTTCAACCAACATGGTGTTTTTCCGGCTCCTTCTTATAACTCAACATATTGGTACATTTATAGTTTGCTTTATTCATGTTTTCATTTAGAAATATACGACAAGAGTTAGGGAAAAAATTTACTCTTATACTCTCACATGCTCCAGTCCACACGCATGCGCACTATGAAGCCCCGTCCAACAAAACCAGGTACATGCCACAAGCCTATAGTCCACGCCACGAAGCCCCGCCTCAAGCCTAGTCCACGCCACAAAGCCCCGCCCAGACGTTGGGCTCTGTGGCTCTGCAGATATTATGCTATTGGCCGGACCGCCTGAATACTTTAGACAACAAATGTTTGTTTCCGCGTCTCTGATTGGCCAGGTCATTTCTGGTCATGTGACATGTACGCCCAATCGTGGGACCGCAAGTGTCTACACTGGTTAAGCTTAGGCGCTCTTTCGAAGTTGGTTAAGGTTAGAGTTTGTCTTAGAGCATGGCGATAGAAGTGAACGCCTGCCCTTCTTTCGACGGTTAAGCTTAGGCACTCTTTCAAAGTTGGTTAAGGTTAGAGTTTGTCTTAGAGCATGGCGATAGAACGCCAGGTAGTTTGCAGCATAGATATATGTAACGGTATCGTGAAGCGCAGTCAAGAAGGGCTGGGGTGAGTAGCGGTGCTATGGGTTAAACTCACTCTCACATCCTCAAAGACAGATAGACATGTTGCAAAGAAGTGGATTCACCTCTTGGTATAGCGGTCTGTGTTGCTGCCTGCGGTGTGGGAGACCGGGGTTCGACTCCCACTCGGGGCATCGAAGTGCCTTGGGTGGAGTGGAGTGAGTTTGAGAGGGTGAGTGTAACGGATGGTATCGTGAAGCGCAGTCAAGAAGGGCTGGGGTGAGTAGCGGTGCTATGGGTTAAACTCACTCTCACATCCTCAAAGACAGATAGACACGTTGCAAAGTAGTGAATTCACCTCTTGGTATAGCGATCTGTGTTGCTGCCTGCGACGTGGGAGACCGGGGTTTGACTCCCACTCGGGGCATCGAAGTTTAAGGTGACGTTGTCACAACCGTTACATATATATAGAACACTAGATAGCTTACCCGCGCTGCGGCCGCGTGAATACTTTGGGCAGCCGAAGAGTGCTTCCGCGTTGCCCTGATTGGCCGACGCCTGCCTACCCCCGTTTCGCCCTACGGTGGTAGATAATAATAGCAATACTTAGAATAATATTTTTTTTTTTTATTTTTATTTTTTTTTTTTGTGCGTATTTGGACATACTCGATGGTGTTCTAAAGTACCTCATATTTATTTTCCAAGCATACTCCTGCCAAAAGGGTGATTTTATGTAATGGAAGATATCTTTAAAGCTTTGATTCCACTCCTTCTCCCATTTATTTTTAATATAGCTTAAATCTTCGATTTTGTTTTCTTGGAGCATTTTGTAGATTTGTCCAGTTGTGTTTTTGAGGTTATGGCTTTGTTGAGTCTTTATCATGTATTTCAGTAGGGGGTGGAGATCTTCAAGAGTTTTAATTTGGACTTTTTCTCTTAAGTAGCTTCTTACTTGCAGGTATCGGTGAAAGTGATTACTAGGACAGGCATATTTATTAGCTACATTTTCAAAAGAATCCACTCCTTCATTGTACATTTGATAGAAACGTATGAGGCCCTTAGCTTCCCATGTCTTAAAAAAACCGTCAATACTGTTTGGAGAAAAATCTGGGTCCCATGCTATTTGTCTTAAGCAGATCATTTCTTGTTCCTTAATTTTATTTATTTTACCTATTTCCCTCCAGATTTTAAATGTGTTATATATAGAGTAATTGTGTATTTTGATCTGTGCTTTTTTATATCTGGAGAAGATCAATGTGCTGAGTGATTCCACTAGATTCAACTCAATTGACTTCCATTTGGGTCTCATCTCGTTTTTCATCCATATTAGAATCGGTTTTACCTGTGCTGCGTAATAATAATTAATTAAATTTGGTAATGCTAGTCCCCCTCCTTCTTTTTTTTGTTGCAAGATTTTGAGTTTGACTCTAGGTTTCTTTTCATCCCATATAAATTTTCTCAGCAGCCCCTCCCAAACGTTGAAACATTTAGGTGTTATGTATAATGGCATGTTTTGGAATAAAAATAGAAAACGTGGCAAGATGTTCATTTTAATAATATTAATTTTTTCAAATAAAGTGAGAGGTACAATTTTCCACCTATTCAGATCTTCCTTTACAGAGTTCTCCAAACTTCCATAATTACACTGATGTAGATTGTCTAGGTTATTAGGTATAGTTATTCCCAGATATCTCACTTTGTTCCGGTCCCATTTAAAGTTAAACTGTTTTTTGAAGTCTTTCTCCAAGTGGTCACCTACTTCCATAGCTTCAGTTTTATTTAAATTAAGCTTATATCCAGACAGAACTCCATAGTTTGTAATTTCATTGAGTAACTCCGGTAGTGAAATATATATATCTGTAAGATACACTATGATGTCGTCCGCGTACAGTGCTAGTTTATGTTCATCTTCCTTTATTGTGAGACATTTTATCCTCATATTTTTCCTTATGCTTTCGGCTAAGGGTTCTATGCATAAGGCAAATATTTGGGGCGATAATGGGTCCCCTTGTCTTGTCCCCCTTTTTAAAATAAATTTCGTAGAGAGTGTCCCATTCACTCTTACTCTTGCGTTAGGTTCTTTATATATTCCCTTAATCAATTTAATAAAAGTTTGGTGGAATCCAAAATTCTCACATACTCCAAATATGAATAATAATTAAATTATGCATTTGTCACTACATTGACGCGATTCCCATCAACACATAGGTTAATAGGTTTTGTCGTCACTACATTGACGCGATTCCGCCAACACATAAGTAATATTAATAGGTTTTGCTATGCATAATAATAATAGCAATACTTAGAATAATAATACTTAGACAAACGCACGCAATTGGCACAAGTGTAAATTATGCATTCGTCACTACATTGACGTGATTCCCATCAACACAAATGTAGCACCCTGAAAATATGGCTATTATTCAGAAGTGCTGACTTGCCTTTTATCTCCCCTTTGTGCACAAAGACATGTTGACTAGTTTCCATTGATATTCTCACGAACAATGACGTGGGTGTCTCCTTCTTCTACCGGCTGGAATATGGATTATAAACAGTATCACTGAATCATATTCTACCATCCCGTTTTCCCTGTGTGACTAGTTGGCGGTACCAGCAGGGGGCGATGGCAGGCAGAGAGTGTACGAGAGAGAGGCAGGCAACGAGGAAGAGGGAATCACCTGGAGGTGGGGAGAACCGGAAGACCTCTTCAGCTTGGGATGTAGCCGTGAACGGTCGCAGCTACAACGGGAGGTGCTTTGGAATAGCCCCGTTAAAGAACCACCAGAGAGCCCTGCCGGAGCGAGCGACAGGTGACGAGACATACTTGCTAGTGACGGGTTATTCTAGAAGTATCCGTGATAGTGCGTGAGTAAGAGAAACTGAACCCAAGGACTAACGTCCATAGGTAGCGTGTTATAGTAGCAGTGTGACGGTATAAGTAGCATGCTGCTAACGGCTATATGGACTCCAGTGTACAGCAAGCGTGAGGCGCTGAAGAAGACCGGTGGTATAGTCAGCCACGTTGCGCCACAGTATAACCGTGTAGCAGGTGGGCTGTTTGGGACCCAGAGAGTAGCTTCAGTGTAAGGTAGGGCAAGTGTATGGATGCGCGTCGACTCAGCGCCGGCCGACAACAACCAGCTTTCGCCGGCGTGTCAACGTCTGCCCTGCACCGGCGGTCGACAGCCCAGCACGGGAGTTCTTCCGTCCAGCAGAGGTCGCCATCATCCAGCACACGCTCTCAGCCAGCTACTGCCCCTCTGCTCCAGCCCCGCTTGCTAGCGCCCGCGACGAGAGCGTTCGACGCCATCTTGCTACCTGGACGGTGGTGGCGCGGCGAGGCCGCCATTTTGGTTGAGTACAATAGAGCTTCAATGCTCCGGATCTATTACACAGTACACAGTGTGATGCGGCCTACGGGTGAAGCTAATGGTTGCTAACCACAGTTCACAGGGGTACCCCATAAACAATACATGCCGGCATTAGTTTAGGACTTCTGTTAGGTACTGTGGGCCCACCTTTTCATTTCTTTTGAGTGTAATAACGTGTATGGCCATGCCTCTTAATTTCCCGTCTCGTTCAAACTGTTTCTTCCTGGGGTCGAAGGTATTATGGTATAAGTGCTATATATGTTATTATTCTAATTATTAGTAATTAGGAATAATGATAGTGTATGCCATTTGACTCATTGCCAGTAGTACTTGTCAGTGTAATAAGTAATACTAAACGAACTAACTAACGACGGGAATTGTTGTGTGTGCGTGTCCATTATTGAGTCTAACCCTAACCCTTTTGATGCGGGTAATATTATTATTATTTGACCCTTTCTTCTTCTAGTCATTAAGGTCTCTATTGGTCGTTGAGGGAGGGTACTGCTTGCGGGGGGAACGAATCTATTTATGCATATCAGTCACTAGGTGTGGAAGGGCCCACGGAGGTATTCAGGGAAGTGAGAGCGAGTTGGGGAGTACTGCTGACCACCCCGGAGAGGCGAGGAAGACCAGAGTACCAAACCAGGTTGGTAAATCCCGGGCCCCATTCACTCCCACTACCGGGTCCCAGTTTGACGCTCCAGGCCCAAAGACGAGGGTGCAGTCAGACGGAGCTCTACTGTGTCCAGCTACCTTGTGACTGCCAGCAACCGTTCCCACAAAGCAGGGATAATCCACCCTGCTACACATAGGTAATATTAATAGGTTTTGTCGTCACTACATTGACGCGATTCCGCCAACACATAGGTAATATTAATAGGTTTTGCTATGCATAGAATAACAGAACAGATTGACAGGTGGTGACAAAGCACTTTATGCATTTGTTACTACATTGACGTGATTCCCATCAACACATAGGTTAATAGGTTTGGTCGTCACTACATTGACGCGATTCCGCCAACACATAGGTAATATTAATAGGTTTTGCTATGCATAATAATAATAGCAATACTTAGAATAATAATTAAATTATGCATTCGTCACTACATTGACGTGATTCCCATCAACACATAGGTTAATAGGTTTTGTCGTCACTACATTGACGCGATTCCGCCAACACATAGGTAATATTAATAGGTTTTGCTATGCATAGAATAACAGAACAGATTGACAGGTGGTGACAAAGCACTGGGCATTTATTTAAAAAACATACATACCCTAACCACATAACAGATATTTAAAAGGTAATTAACAGGCATGTTCTGCAACATATATCCACTCTTGAACAATGAAAAACTCCTTTTTCTCCTATTTACAAATAAGAGCCGCGGTAATTAACAGGCATGTTCTGCAACATATATCCACTCTTGAACAATGAAAAACTCCTTTTTCTCCTATTTACAAATTCCTGAGAGAGAGAACTGCACCCTGAGAGAGAACTGCACCCTGAGAGAGGGAACTGAGAGAGGGAACTGCACCCTGAGAGAGGGAACTGCGCCCTGAGAGAGAGAACTGCACCCTGAGCGTGTTCTGTGATTAACCAGGGCGGCGTATTAACCTGGGGGAGCCTCATGCGCGGCGTAGCACGCAAACGAGCACCTGGGGGGGAGCCTCATGCGCATGCGTAGGGTAAACGAGCGTAGAGCTGGTATTCAAAAAGGAGGGCGCTGGACAATTGCGGCAACGCGGAAGCACTCTTCGGCTGCCCAAAGTATTCACGCCTGCCGGCCAATGGAAAGCGACGTTGTCGTAGGGCGGCCATCTTGCCCCCAGGCAGCTCAGCTACTGATAACATTAATGTCTATGGTGCATGGTGTAGTGACTACAGTATTGGTTTGTGTTCTCCTCTGACTGTGTTGTGTAGTGGGAGGGAACGAATGATCTGGCGCCGCGGCCAGAGGGGACATCTATTGCGGTTGCACTCGCTGTTATTCATTCATTACTGTGCTAGCGATTCATGTGCTCTTGTGTTCTTGTTTACTGACGTGGCTTTGTACATTAAACAAGCATTACGTTACCTCCGTTTATTCCTCTTTCCTCCGGCACTACACTGGTGACCCCGACGCAGATTTTTGTTACGGCGAATTGTGTACAATAATCAGCGAACGAACATTCTTTCAAAATGTCTGGACGAGGGAGACATTCAGGCCATCGGCAGCCATCACCATCCCCCGTCAGGGAAGCTACCTGAGTTCTGGGAGTCGACTAAGGCTGCATGGTTTGCTATTGTGGAGGCGAACTTCAACAAGAGCAACGTGGATGACGACGATGACCGGTACAACCACACAGTGGCAGTGTTGGGCAGCTCCACCGCAGCTCGAGTGGTAGGTTTTTTGTCTGATCGCCCGGCGACAAACAAATATGAGCGCGTCAAGACCCTACTGCTAGAAACTTTTGAACTGTCCGCTGCAGAGAGGGTGCGCCGCCTATTTGCTATGTTGGAATTGGGAGACGAGAGACCTTCTGCGCGCATGGAGAGGATGCTGAATTTGCTGGGGACCGAAGACCCCATGATCCTCTTTACGGAGCTGTTCATGCGCACGCTGCCGGCACAAGTGAGGATGGCACTGGCCAACACCGACATCGTAGCCCCCCGTGCCCTGGCCAGGGAGGCGGACCGTTTTGTTTTGGCCATGCCTCAGCGGTCCACTGACCTGCTCGCTCCCGCGACCGCGCCGCCACCGGACCGTCGCAGGAGAGCGAGGGAGGACGCCAGACCTTCTGGCCAGCACGGTAACGCAGCGGGCCATTGCTTCTTCCATGCCATGTTTGGCGCCAAGGCCAGACGGTGCCGCTCGCCCTGCACCTTCGGACCTATGGGAAATGGCGGGGCCGGCGCTCAGTAGTGGCCCTGAGCGCTGGCGTCACCAACAGGCTGCTCTTCATCCGAGACACCGCCTCTGGTCGCAGTTTCCTTTGCGACACGGGTGCCCAGTGGAGCATCATTCCGGCAGAGAGGTCGGATGTGGCAAGGGAGGAGCGCAGTCCGCAGTTGGCGAGTGCGGACGGCACGCCCATCCGCTCTTACGGCACAAGGGCGGTGGACGTGTGCTTCGGAGGACAATGTTTTTCGTGGGATTTTGTCGTTGCGGCTGTCACATTCCCCCTCCTTGGCGCGGATTTTCTGTGCGCCCACAACCTGCTAGTGGACGTGGGGAACAAGCGCCTGGTCAACTCACAGACTTTCGCTTCCTTTGCATGTACGCAGGGGGAGGCCGTTTACGGCGGGTGGTCCAATACACTCGCCAAAAGTGACCAGTACCTTTGGCTACTCGCTGAGTTCCCCGACCTGGGCAAGCCCACTTTTTCCGCACCCACGGTGAAACACGGGGTGGAGCACCACATTGAGACCAGTGGGCCTCCCCTCTACGCCTCAACCCGGAGAAGCTGGCCGTCGCCAGGGCGGAGTTTGCGCACATGGAGCAGGTGGGCATCGTTCGGCGCTCGAACAGCCCCTGGGCGTCTCCCCTGCACATCGTCCCTAAGTCAGACGGTGGGTGGCGCCCATGTGGGGACTACCGCTGCCTCAACGACGCGTCCAAGCCTGACCGCTACCCGGTCCCGCATGTCCAGGACTTTGCGGCGAACCTGGCAGGCAATCGCTTCTTCTGGAAAGTGGACCTGGTACGGGGGTACCATCAGGTACCGGTGCACCCCGAGGACGTCCCCAAGACGGCCGTCGTCACGCCCTTTGGGCTTTTCGAGTTCCTGAGAATGCCGTTCGGCCTGAAGAACGCGGCGCAGACCTTCCAACGCCTCATGCACTCGGTGCTCCGGGACCTGCCATTCCTCTTCGTCTACTTGGACGACATCCTCGTAGCGAGCGCCACAGAGGAGGAGCACCTGTCCCACCTCTGAACCCTGTTCTCACGGCTGATCGTCAACCCGGCGAAGTGTGAGTTCGGGCGGGGTGCCATCGACTTCCTCGGGCACCGGGTCTCCGCAGAGGGGGTGACCCCCCTCCCCTCGAAGGTGGAAGCAGTGACCGCATTTCCGCGCCCCCGCACAGTCAGCGAGCTCAAGGGGTTCATCGGGATGGTGACCTTTTATTATCGCTTCCTCCGCCACATCGCTCACATCCTGCGGCCTCTGTACGACGCCCAGAAGGGCAAGACGCTGAAGCAGCTGGTGGACTGGACGGCGGAGCGGGTCAAGGCTTTTCAAGACACCAAGGAGGCCCTGGCCCGCGCGGCCATGTTGGCCCACCCCTCGCCCTCTGTGCCCACCGCTCTCACCACGGACGCCTCTGACTTTGCTGTGGGAGCGGTGTACGAGCAGTGGGTTGGGGACGCCTGGCAGCCGCTAGCTTTCTTCAGCCGCCAGCTGTCACCCAGGGAACAGAGGTAAGTTTCAAGTTTCAAGTTTCTTTAATAGTTGTCATACAGAAGTACAGAATACTTTCATACAAAATGCTTCTTACTGTTACGCTCCAGAGACTGTGCTAGACAAGATAGTATCAAATAACATAGTATAGCATGTAATTTAGAAGAAGAAAATGAGGTCACAGTGTTCGGTATAGACATATGTACAATGTTCTGAGTTACCATATAATATACAATACTATGCAGTGTACTAATGTACAGTACTATATAGTGCAAAGCAGAAATGGGATGAGGTACAATTTAGGTACAATTTACAGTAAGGTGTACGAGTTGTAGTGCAATCCTTCATCAATAAATATAAAGTGTGGGGAGTGGGTGCTACAGTGTGTTTGTTTAAAGTGGGTGTGTGCTATAAAGTGTGTGGAGTGGGTGCTACAGTGTGTTTGTTTAAAGTGAGTGTGTGCGTGTGGATGTGTGTGCTATGTGCGTTTGGTGGTTGTTGTTGTGTAGTGTTCATTGTTCGTTTAGCAGCCTGATGGCCTGGGGATAGAAGCTTCTTCTGAGTCTTTCTGTGCTCGCCTTGAGACTCCGGTATCGCTTGCCTGACCGCAGCAGTTCAAAGAGGCAGTTGTTCGGGTGACTGGAGTCTTTAATGATTCTCTTAGCCTTGCCCTTGCAACGCTTGTTGTAAATGTTCTGGAGGGTGGGGAGCCCCCCTCCAATTGTGCGTTCGGCTGAACGTGTCACTCTTTGTAGTCTGCTTCGGTCTTGTGCAGTGCTATTCCCAAACCAGGAGGTGATGTTGCCGGTCAAGATGCTCTCTATTGTACATGAGTAGAAGTTCTTAAGGATCTTCTGACTGACTTGGAACTTCCTTAGGCGCCTGAGGAAGTAGAGGCGTTGTCGTGCCTTCTTCACAACACTGTCAATGTGTGTGGTCCATGTCAAGTCCTCGGATATGTAGGCTCCGAGGTACTTAAAGCTGTTGACTCTCTCAACCGGTGCCCCGTCGATGCTGAGGGGGCTGTAGTCCTTGACCCCCGACCTCCTGAAGTCCACAATCATCTCCTTTGTTTTGCTGACGTTCAGGGAGAGGCTGTTTTCCTGGCACCATCCCGCCAGGACCTTGACCTCTTCCAGGTAGGCCCTCTCGTCGTTGGCAGAGATCAGGCCCACCACCACTGTGTCGTCAGCAAATTTGATGATTGTATTGCTACTCCGCTGAGCCACACAGTCGTGTGTGTACAGGTAGTAGAGGAGGGGACTCAGAACACAGCCCTGGGGGGCCCCTATGTTGAGGGTGATGGATGAGGAGGTGCAGTTGCCTGCTCTCACCACCTGGGGTCTGCCAGTCAGGAAGTCCAAGACCCACTGGCAGAGGTCATAGTTCAAGCCCAGGTCCCTGAGCTTGGCTATGAGTATGGAGGGGACTATGGTATTGAATGCCGAGCTGTAGTCGATGAATAGCATTCTCACATAGTTCCCCTGCCTCTTGTCCAGGTGTGATGCTGCTGTGTGCAGCACATGGGCTATGGCGTCCTCCGTGGACCTGTTGGGGCGGTATGCAAATTGCAGGGGGTCCATGTTGATGGGGAGGGAGGAGCAGATGTAGCCCTTTACTAGCTTCTCAAAGCACTTCATGGCTATGGAGGTGAGAGCTACAGGGCGGTAGTCGTTGAGGCAAGCAGGCTTGGATTTTTTGGGTACAGGGATAATAGTGGACTTCTTCAGGCAGGTGGGGATGACAGCCTGTTCTAAGGACAGGTTAAATATGTCAGTGAATACTGGGGCCAGTTGGTCGTCACAGACTTTTAGGACGCGGCCGGGGATGCCGTCCGGACCTGCTGCCTTCCTGATATTCACTTTTTTAAAGGTCCGCCTCACCTCATGCTCTGTTACCCTGAACACTGCGCCTCCATCAGCAGCCGACCCCCCCCCCCCCATTGCCGTGGCTTGTGAGCTGGTGTTGTTATTACCAGCATCAAACCTCGCATAGAAGGTATTGAGGTCATTTGCTAAGGAGATGTCACTGTTCAGTTTGAGGGAGGCGCCTTTGTAGTCTGTCATCATTTTGAGCCCCTGCCACATAGCTCTAGAGTCAGCTTGTTCAAACTGGAGTTCAATTTTATCCCTGTAGCGCCGTTTGGCCTCTGACACTGTCCTCCTTACGTTGTATCGCGCCACCTTGTGGTCATTCATGTTGCCTGCCACTAGGCCGTCGTTGTATGCTTTGGTGCGCTCTCTCAGAGCTTCACGGACGGATTTGTCTACCCAGGGTTTTTGATTTGGGTAAACTCTCATTTTGGTAGTGGGGATTGTTTCTTCCACCAAAGTACAAACATAGTCCAGCACTGTCTCCGTGTAGAAGACATTAATGTTAATTAATTAATTAATTAATGTGTGTCGCGGAACACATTCCAGTCTGTGCAGTCAAACGCAGACCGGAGCGTCTCCCCCGACGTCAAATCCCATTTCTGCACCTCTCGCGAGACTACAGGAGTACTTTTGATTCTCTGTTTGTACATTGGTGAAAGAAAGATGGACGCGTGATCTGATTTACCAAAGCCACTATCAGAATGAGCCTTGTAGCCACCTTTAAATTGCGTGTAACAGTGATCTAGGATGTTACCGCCTCTGGTGTTGCAAGTCACATGCTGATAGAAGTCAGGTAATACCTTTCTCAGATTGGCGCTATTGAAATCACCCAGCACCAAAATGGCGGCGTTAACGTTCGCCGCTTGTATTCTATTTACCTCGTCGTGGAGTCTGGAGAGCGCGACGTTGTTGCTGGCTTGCGGTGGAATATACACTCCTACAAGGATGATCGCCGTTAACTCCCTCGGGAGGAAGAAAGGACGACACTTGATGGTTATATATTCCAGGTCTGGGCAGCAGTGGTTGGATAATTCCTTCATGTTAGTTGGATCGCTCCACTTGTTGTTAAACATGAAGGCAATACCTCCTCCACGTTGTTTACCGGACTCTGCTGTATGATCCTTGCGGTGGATAAAGAAGTGTTCAGCTGGTTGGATTGCGTGATCTGGGACGTCCGGCGTGAGCCACGTTTCGGTGAAGCAGAGAACGTTGCAGTCCCTAACGTCTCTTTGGTATTGAATCCTTGCTCGGATGTCATCCAGTTTATTGTCAATTGATTGTACATTGGCTAGCAATATACTGGGCAATGGCATTCGGTGGCGTCTGGATCTCAGCCTGTTACGGATCCCAGCTCTCTTCCCACGCCGTCTGGTTCTTTTGTTCCTGGGATCAAGGAACAAAGGCTCTGGTCCCATTCTCCGGAGAATCTCCTCAGGCCATTGTTGCGGTTCGGAAAGCTGGTCCAGTGAGTAATCCAATCGGTAAGTTTCCCGTAATCCGATGTCTATAAGTGACTGACGGTCATACACATTAAATGCACCTACTGTTGGTACAGACAAAACTCTTAAAACTATAAATATTAACAAAAGTAAGCACAGTCTCGACGGAGCGAACAGAAAGGCAGCCGGACGTTGCAGCGCCATTCTCTCCACAGCACGTTCGACAGGGAGCTCCTCGGGCTGTGGCTTGCTGTCAGGCACTTCTGTTTCTTGCTGGAGGGACGCGAGTTTACGGCCTACGTGGACCATAAGCCGCTCACGCATGCCATGTCCAAGGCGGCAGAGCCGTGGTCCGACTGCCAGCGCGCCAAGGTGCATCGGCACATCAAGGCCCCCCTGGAACAGTTCTCCGTGCCCGAGCGGAGGTGCGACCATGTCAACGTGGACCTGGTAGGACCGCTGCCCCCCTCGCACGGATACAACTACCTTTTCACCATGGTGGACAGGACGACTCGCTGGCCGGAGGCGGTCCCGCTCTCCTCAATGACGGCCCCCGACCTGGCCCGGGCGTTCATCGCGGTGTGGGTCTCCCGCTACGGCACCCCGGCTGATCTCTCCTCTGACCGTGGCTCACAGTTCACTTTGGAACTGTGGGCGGCGGTGGCGGAGAGTCTGGGGGTCAAGCTCCACCGTACGACCGCCTACCATCCGCAGGCAAATGGGCTCTGCGAGCGTTTTCATCGCTCCATGAAGGCCGCCCTTCGAGCCAGCCTCACGGACGGCGACTGGCTGAACAAGCTCCTGTGGGTCATGCTGGGGCTCAGGATGGCGCCAAAGGAGGACCTCCAGTTGTCGTCGGCCAAGCTGGTTTTTGGACAGCCGCTACGGGTCCCCGGTGACTTTATTCCCAGGTCGACAGAGCCCTGGTCTGCCGCTGCTCAGCGCGCCTCGCTGCTGGACAGCGCCAGGACTTTCGTCCCGGTCCCGACTACGCAGCATTGGGTCCCTACGTCGAGGATGCCCCCGGAGCTGCACTCGGCGAGGTTCGTGTTCATCCGTCACGATGGCCACAGGACTCCGCTACGTCCTCCTTACGACGGACCCTTCCGCGTCATCGAGGCCAGGGCCAAGAACTTTGTGGTCGACGTGGGGGGTAGGCCTGAGTGTGTGTCCGTGGATCGCCTCAAGCCGGTACACATGAACCTTGAACTGCCCCTGGACTTGGCCCTGCCGCCGCGCAGGGGCCGGCCCCCGGTCCTACCTCCCCTGCCACACCGGGGCCATTCCCCCCTGCGACCCCTCAGACCCCCCGCCGCTCGTGAACGTCTGGTCACTGACCCCCATCCTGCTCTGCAGGAGGATGTGACGGACGCTGTCACACCCCCTCCCGCACCTCCTGACTTTACCTACAGTCGTAGGGGCCGGGCCATACGCCCTCCTCACCGTGAGGATTTCATATATTGAGGTGAACACTGGGGGGGGGGGGCTGGTGTAGTGACTACAGTATTGGTTCGTGTTCTCCTCTGACTGTGTTGTGTAGTGGGATGGAACGAATGATCTGGCGCCGCGGCCAGAGGGGACATCTATTGCGGTTGCACTCGCTGTTATTCATTCATTACTGTGCTAGCGATTCATGTGCTCTTGTGTTCTTGTTTACTGACGTGGCTTTGTACATTAAACAAGCATTACGTTACCTCCGTTATTCCTCTTTCCTCCGGCACTACAATGTACTATTTAAATAACCATAGATTGCTCAATTCTTTACCGATTTTCAAACGGGTTGGTTTGCTATAAACATAAAAGATGTAGTTATGATACTGCATACTTATATGCATCATAAATGTATCTAAAGATGTTTTTTTACCAACCGCTTGAATCATAGCCACGTTAATAATGCTTGTAATAAACCAAACCGTTTGTAAATCCGTCAATATTTCAGCGAGTTATGAGTATTTTTGTCTGTGCAGATCACTCACCCTCCAACAGCTACCATAGAACGTAACAGAAAGGCTGACTGGGGCAAGATGGCGGCGGTTCAGCGACGCTGATGACTCCGCCTTAAGCTATCTAGTGTTCATCTATGGTTTGCAGGCTGTTAGACCCGGAAATAGGTGCAGAACTTGCTGTCCCACGATTGGCGCACATGTCACATGTCACATGTCACATGTCAATAATCAACTAGGCTGCAGTAAAAAACTTAAAACCAGATTCTCAAACATAAACATAAAGACGGACAACACGCTCATCACAGACAAGCTGGATGTAGCCAATTACTTAAACATCTTCTTCACAAACATAGCCACAACACTGGTAAACAAACTACCCTCCCACTCAGGGCATTATGGGGTAGAACACATAGTAGCATACTACAAAAACCTAGGGGTCCACAAAGACGACTTCAAACTTGAAATGGTAACAACCGATGAGGTACTCAAAAAATGTAGCGCCCTCCAACCTAACAAGGCCACTGGCCATGATAACATCCCCTCCAAATTCCTCAGAGACTCAGCAGCCGCCATCACCCCAGTCATCACACACATAATAAACCTCTCTATAAAACAGGGACACGTCCCCAAGGACTTCAAAATTGCGAGAGTGACCCCTCTGCACAAAAAGGGCAGCAAATTAGACCCAGGCAACTACCGCCCTGTTTCTATTCTTACCTCCATCTCGAAAGTCATGGAGAAAATAGTCTACGAACAGGTCGAAAAGTACCTGGCGGAAAAAAATCGAATCTACGAATTCCAATCTGGCTTCAGAACGTCCCACTCCACTGACACATGCCTCCTCTATTTGAACGACCACATCAAACAAGAGGTGGACGCGGGCAAATACTGCGGCATGGTCATGCTGGACCTACAAAAGGCCTTCGACACTGTCAATCACTCCATTCTGATTGACAAGCTAAAAGCAATTGGTTTTGATAGTTTATCAGTGAGCTGGATGCAATCCTACCTGGAGGGGAGAGAACAGATGGTAGAGGTAAACGGTACTCTATCCCCCCCCCCCCTCACAGTGAGCTGTGGTGTTCCACAAGGAAGCATACTAGGACCGCTACTCTTCCTAATTTATGCTAATGACATGTCGTCAGCCTGTGACTGCAACTTGTTCCTGTTTGCGGACGACTCAGCCCTGCTGGTCTCTGACAAGAACAAGTTGCAGGTTGAAAAAACCCTCAGCTCGGAACTAGGCAAAATCTGCATATGGCTCGCTGATAACAAACTATCATTACACATGGGCAAAACAGAGTCCATTCTTTTCGGTTCAAATAACAAACTCAGCAAGACCGATGGCTTCTCAGTTACAGTGGGTGACAATATTGTCACAAGGAAAGACGAAATTACCTACCTGGGTTCCATCCTAGAGGCAAATCTTTCCTGTGACAAAATGGCATCCAATGTAATAAAAAAAAGTCAACCAACGAACTAGATTCTTGTACCGGATCTCCTCTCTGGTAAACAAGAATACCCTGAAGACTCTGGCAGGAGCACTCATTCAAGGGTACTACGACTATGCGTGCACCTCATGGTACCAAAGCACCTCAAAGGCGCTTAAAACAAGATTACAAACATCACAAAACAAACTGGTCAGACTACTACTTGACCTTACCCCCAGAACCCACCTCACCCCTGCCCACTTTGACAACCTAGGATGGCTTAGAGTAGACGACAGAGTACAGCAACTTGCAATGGGCCTGGTCTACAAGATACACTATACGACTAAGGTACCGATGTACATGTCAAAATACTTCCCAAAGGTCAGTGAATACCACAACCACTACACCAGAGGAAGCTCAACAAATCATGTTAAACCCAGATTCGGCTCAAACAAGGGACTAAACACGTTTCGCAATTATGCCACATCAATGTGGAATGCCCTACCCAAAGCTGTAAAGGAATGTGAATCCCTACCCACATTCAAAACCGCTCTTAAAGAGCACCTACGGGAGGCTGCAATTCGAAACTGGCCACCGTAAATGCCCAAAACCCCCACCACCTCCTAATAGACAGTCTCCTCCCCACCGCATATATATATTCCCTCCCCGCCGTATGTATATTTCTCTCCCACCCACCCACCCCCTCCTAAAGTACAGTCCCCTCCCCATCATATGTATATACTCTGTCAGGATCTAGGGGTAACAGTACTGTATATTTGAATACCGTTTATGTCACAAATGTATCAGTACTAAATACCTATATGTCCCTATGCCATAAATGTCATGTATGTTGTGTATGTCATATGAATTGAAAATGGGGGACCCTGATGGAAACAAGACAAACATCTTTCTCAGGTCTGCATCCCCTTAACAATTGTGTGTATTGAGCCGTACTGTATTGTACCCATTCTGCAATCTGTTAAATAAAGTTTTCATTCATTCATTCACATGACCTGGCCAATCAGAGCACAAAACTTGCACGCGGAAACAAACATTTGTTGTCGAAAGTATTCACGCGGCTGGACCTGAGAGCGCCGCTGGCTCTGCGGCTCTGCAGTTGCATCTCCTTTCACTTCGATTTATTTAGAGAGGTCACGTGCCGTCGACAAGGAACGGTCCCTTGAATGTCACGGAATGGTGCTTCGGCAAAGCACATCTGACGCTATATATATCATTGACATCAAAAGCCGCATCAACCACATCGTTTGACGGTTGGATTTAGCAATAGGGTCCAGCTGCATCCCCGGAGAATCCACTCACTGGCAACTTCCGCCAGCCACAGGACGCGCCTGCCAGCCACAGGACGCACGCTGATTCACGGAAAGTACGGAAGTATCTCGAAGTACGCCCCTCCCCCTTGACCAAGCACGGTTGAGATGTGCGGTTGTAGAGAGTGATTGATTGAAAACTTTATTAACAGATTGCAGAATGGGTACAATACGGTTGGAGAGAGGGTCGCGGACTGGAATTCAGACGTGCGGTTGTAGAGAGTGATTGATTGAAAACTTTATTAACAGATTGTGTCGTATCTTAAATCAATACATTAGATTAATCACAGTGCATACAGGTTGCTAACTAGAGGGAAGAAGGACAGAGTGATAGAATGGCCTCCCCCTCTGGCTTAGCCAGCAAGGAATAAACGTGCAGTCAGACAAAGGAACTATAGTTCAACTCAAAGGGTTTATTTGCCTCGGGGCTCAGAGTGAATTAAAAGATTGTTTACATACAGGGATTATTCATCATTTTACATCAAACATGCTTGTACAAAAGATTGAGGTTTACACATTTAAACCCAGTCTGCACATAAATGTATGAGTCATGTTTATCAATGGAATAGACTACCTTACTTTTGCCACCACATGGTTAAACCTGGTCTAAGATAGGCATCTTACTCTATATATCACAAACAGTGATTACTCCATACAGTTTACTCACGTCGCGGCAAGAGGGCAGTCTGTGGAAGTGGTGGAGACCAGAAAGACCCCCTGGGGATGGGTGCATCTGTCTGGCCTCCTTCTCAAACACTGCGCTCTCTGTTAAATACTCTGATTTCCACCAATAATAACAGTCTAATAATGCGTTTGGTCCAATTAGGTTTCTTGCTTCTATATATGGAGTTTTCTCTGTTTCTTAGGTCCCAATCAGATAATCTTCTGGGGGGGCGTCCCGCCCCCCTGTCTCTCCTCGGGGTGTGTTGTCCTTCAGTAAACAGAGGGGTCTGCTTTTGGCCCCCTCCTTTGCTGCTCAGGTCTTCTCAGTCCAGGGGGTCTGTGGCTTTTGATGAGCACAGAGTCTTAACCCTAAAACCTTTTCTATGTCTGTAGCTTTTAATGTAATGAGTTACTATGTATTCAGCATTTAACCCATGTGGAGTTTGTCTATATTTTAATACCAGATTCCCTATATAAAGTATACTGAATTAATAGTTCCTTGGTTTTAGATTCTAGCCAGCTTTACAACCAGAGTGAAATAGCATTATTACTTAATAATATCCTACTTAATAATAATTAGTTTGACATTTCTAAATGATATTCAAATCTAATGAGTCAGTTACCTTTTAAATTGATATGGTTTAGTTAGTTTGAGTCCATGTCCACAAGTACATTCTTCTTTTAGCTGTTTAGACCAGCTGCCCTCTGCAAGTGGGGTGTAATCACCTTCATTTACATACAGTCAACTCGAGAAGGTGTTGTTTGTTCTATAGATTAGCCATTGCTTGAGTGGGGGTTTGGAATGGCTGTCTAAATACAGTTTCAACAACAGCGGGGGTTTCATATGGGCTCACGCTAATATCCCTCCTTTAGAGCACACCAGTGTTTTGCATATGGTTTTTCTAATTATAGACATATGGATTATGAAATACACAGTCAATGTTACCACACTTGCAGAATGGGTACAATACGGTTGGAGAGAGGGTCGCGGCCTGGAATTGATTGAAAACGTTATTAACACTTTCTATGCCACTCACGAGTTTTCTCGGAATTATTAATATCTCGTTGAAAGCCACTCACAAGATTTCTCTGAATTTTTTTTTTTTTAGCGATCTGAAATCATATTGCATCACGCGAGCCTACCCTAGTATACCTGAGCGCCGCCGGCGATCAGATGTGGAAAAAAGCGCCCCCTATCGTCTCCCAGATGACATAAGGGATTTTGGAATGGACTCAATGAAAATGGATGGGGAAAAAAATCCTGTACTCCACATTTTCCAGTCCACTGATGCAGCCGAGGTTACCACAGTTCATTCTGGAGCCTCTGAGACCTGCGGAATCATGTACTGCACTGTACACACGTTGGATCCATACACTTATCAATTTTTTCGAATGGTGATCAGGAATTGGAATATACCAGTTGGATACCATCTGATGTCAGGTAAGGAATCTATGTTATCAGTGTTAGGATAATCAGACTCATTTTGATGAAGATATAAGCTGTTTTGTGAAATGGGCTCTTTCGGTTTCACTGTAAAAGTCCAAGAGGAAATGAACACAGCGATTATCCGTCCGCGGCCTATATGTGCTTGCGTGCACGTATAATATTGATCATCTAGCGTTTATTTGAAAACGATTCATAAATAGGCCGACAAATATCAACGTTCTGGAATATTCCAGTAAAAGAGGATTATCATAGAATGGTCCAGAATGGACTGTTTTTTACCTCAAAACGGGTGCTTTTCAAAATGCTCTCAAACGGAAATGAAGCGATAAAAAACCAATCTGCCTTAACAGCACTGACTGGAAAAGGATTCTTTGATAAGCGACGGGCAGATTAGACACATAGCCATAATTTAAAACATAGATTAGGCGATATTAAGCGTAACATTGGCGCCGATGGTGGCATTGAAGCGCTAACTCTGGCGCCACCTCGTGGCACTGAAAGTGTTAACAGATTGCAGAATGGGTATTTTTTAGCATGGTGTTATTCACCGTCAAAGATGACATAAAAAAAATAGAATTGATATTCTCCTTTGGTTCATTACAATCAGTGATGCCACAGATTACTTGTAAAATGCCACAACATAAGAATGACAATTATTTTTCTCTCTCTCTACCAAATCCATTCTGAGACTGAATGAATGAATGAAAACTTTATTTAACAGATTGCAGAATGGGTACAATACAGTACGGCTCAATGCACAATTGTTAAGGGGATGCAGACCAGAGAAAGACGTTTGTCTTGTTTACATCAGGGTCCCCCATTTTCAATTCATATTGAATGACAACGGACTCAGTGCGTACTCCGCAAGTTGCGCGTAACATGAATCTCTCTCACTCTCTCTCAAGTAGCCAAATTACACTATAAAACAAACTGGATATAGTTGATTTAACTTCATGCTGAAGAGCCATTCTAAAATCAGCTATAAACGTAAAGTGGCTGTGTGCGTGTGCGAGCGCACGTCCCATCTCCGTTTTGCATTTATAGTCATGACTCAATGAGCAATCTGAGCATTACCGCTCTATACAGTACTCCTCTAAGCAATCTGGCTCTCAGTTAACCCAATCGCTATAGATTAACGAATTCCATATAAATCTATAGTTCATTAACGATGCAGCAGCTGATCTGATACAGGGGCGGATTTAGGATTGTAGGAGATCCGGGGCTTAGCCCAGATGGGCCTCCCCCTTTTTTTTTTTTTTTTTTTTTTCTTTTTTTTTTTGGCAGGCAAGGGGTGGTTTGGAGGGGGTCAGACACGACCCCCTCCACGACAGATTTTTTTTGAATTTAATGAACCTGTACGTGCAATTTCCTGCAATATGGATCCTTCAATCTTGACCAATAAAGCTACTCTTTTCACTATAAAACTCAGTTAACCATAACGTAGTTATGGTTAGATTTATATATTGGGGGGGGATATATCATATTTTTCATATAATCAAAAAGTGGTGGAGTAAGATCATACCTTTGCTCCCCCAAGTTCAATAGTGGGAGAGCAGAGATGCTCCGAATGCTCTTATGGCCAGGCGTCTATGATTCACTGATACAAAATAAAATAGTGCAGTGCAATAAAATAGTTAGTAAAATAGAATAAAATAATGCAATAGTGCATTGCAATAAAATAGTTATCATCGTATTTTTTCGGGAGGCCGGTAAGGAGTGCATTACAGTAGTCGAGTTGGCTTGAGATAAAGGCATGGATCTGGTTTTCAGCGTCCTTTTGATTTATAAATGGCCGTACTTTAGCTATGTTTCTAAGGTGGAAGAATTAAGTTTTTGTCAACTTGTTGATTGTGATTTAAAGCTTAGGTCTGAGTCTACCATAACACCAAGACTTAACTCACTCAAATACAGTTAGCAGCTGGATAGACCACAGATGGAAATTAGCTTCTGCTAAATCTGGTGCAAACATATTTTCATGTAACAATGATGAATTGTAAAAAAAAAAAAAAAAAAAATTAAATAGATTCAGGGCTTTTCAGAATACATCCGGGGCTTGAGCCCAGGTAGCCACCCCCTAGCTCCGCCCCTGATCTGATACTGTATCCCGCACACACACACACACACACACACACACACACACACACACGTATGTATGTATTGAGCTGTACTGTACCCATTCTGCAATCTGTTAATAAACTTTTCAATCAATCAATCAATCAAAACACACACACACGTTGTCTGTTTTGCCTCAATACTATATATATTGATGCAAAACAGAATTATGTGTGTTGTGTGTGCGCGCTGTGGTGGCGAGGAGCGCGCAACAAGATGGTATACATTATGGATTATAAATAGTATATTCCACTATAGCAGTATTATATGGTGTGCTGTACATTTGAATCTAATCTAATGTGCACGCGGCCATCACATTATAATGAGCTGGACGGTGTGTATGTCTGTGTGGTGGTGACGTGAATGCGTATCTGCCATGCGAGACTAGACGAGCAGGCTGTAGTCAAATCTGAAATGTCCGACGTTCTGACTCCTCCCCCGGCTGCACTCGGCTACTCTCGTCTATTTTCGAGGCGAGCCGAAATCAATCTCGAACACGCCTACTTCCGTACTTTCCGCGAATCAGCGCGCGTCCTGTGGCTGGCAGGCGCGCGTGTCCTGTGGCTGGCAGGCGCGTCCTGTGGCTGGCGGAAGTTGCCAGTGAGCGGATTCTCCGGGGATGCAGCTGGGTTTAGACTACGGGTTTCCATCTTCTCGCTATGGCCCGCCTCCACGGCGCTCTAGGTTTGGTTCTGTTGTGCTTCACAGCAGGAGAGCGGGCGACATGTGACGCCGATGTTGGGGATTTCGCTCCATGTCTGCGGTTCTTCTACAACTGCTGGCCTCCCAAGGGTCTACCGGGAACCCCCCTCTGCCAGCGCTACCAGGACCGGTACCGCTTTGCCTCGCTGTACAGTCGCCCGCGCCGCTCGCCGTGGTTCTCTGCGTACTTGTACACGACGCCGACCGGGAAGAGGCCCGGACATTCGTGGAAGTTTGAGCCACAGGTAGGAATCGTAGGATATGTGTCAGAGTCTGAGAGATGTGTAATTTAAAACCACTGAGTAAAAAACGTAGGCTATTTTCAGAAAATAAGTCATTTGGGGTCAGAGAGTTTTTCACTTGGTCCAGTTCAACTGAATTTGTTTTGTTGTTTTCCTGTGGCAATATACATTTTTATATCTTAAAGAAAAGAAGGCAAGTCACTACTCCCGAAACAAGCGAATTTGTATCGGATTGATTGATTGATTGATTGAAACGTTTATTAACAGATTGCAGAATGGGTACAGTACAGTACAGTACAGCTCAATACATACAATTGTTAAGGGGATGCAGACCAGAGAAAGACTTTCGTCTTGTTTACATCAGGGTCCCCCATCGGAACAAGTGAAATTAACCCATTAGAAAAGTAAATCTTCTTCACATCTAAAAAAAATTATAATAATACAAATAAATCCAGGCTTCTAACTTGGAGGATGATTCCAAGATGTTCTCACATGTCTTTGAAGTGTCGCTCGCCACAAACAATAATTGTATGCTGTTGTATAACATAATAATAATAATGCTTCTTCCAGTCTAAACTTCATTCGTTCATTCATTTTAAGTACATTTTAGCCCATTAATTACAACTCTGTCCGCCAGAAATGGATTTGTGCTATTGTCTGTCATTACAGACTATACGTCTGGAATTGATTGATTGAAAACTTTATTAACAGATTACAGAATGGGTACAATACAGTACGGCTCAATACAAACAATTGTTAAGGGGATGCAGACCAGAGAAAGACTTTCGTCTTGTTTACATCAGAGTCAGACCCTGAATTGAAAATGGGGGACCCTGATGATGATGATCATCATGGTCCCCCATTTTCAATTCATCATGAATAGATGGTTGTGCAATGGATTGTGCAACATCTATTTGAATTACCACATACCGCGCTCCAGGGCCCCTTTCATTCTTGCATGAGGAAGGATACCTAATAACGATAATCTAGCATTGATTTCAGGATGATTCGATAATCAGGCGAAAAATGACCGTGTTTAGTGGATTCCACTAAAACGCTATTATCGCGTCTTTTCCTGGGATTACTAAGAATCACAAACTATACTCATATTCAAAACGGAAATGTACGGATGAAAAAACAATCTGTTTTGTGCATGTTGACTGGAAGCAACTCACTGTCAATCGACGGGTGTATTAGACCCATAGCTATAATATAAGATATATTTTAAGCACTTGCAAGTGAACAAAGCGCCCCATTGACTTACAGCACTGGCGTTCTATACAGAAGGTAAACAGCGACCCCTGGCCGTGAATGTGTTAAAGAGCACCTACGGGAGGCTGCAATTCGAAACTGGCCACCGTAAATGTCCAAACCCACCCCCTCCTAATAGACAGTCTCCTCCCCACCGTATGTATATATTTTCTCCCACCCACCCACCCCCTCCTAATGTACAGTCTCCTCCCCATCATAAGTATATATTTTCTGTTAGGATCTCTGGGTAACAGTTAGTGGGTGCACAACATTTTATTTGTTATTTTTTTTTATAAATGTTTTGAAAATGGGCGGCTGAGTGGCACAGTGGGCAAGACGCTCGCCACTAACGCAGGAGATGCTGGTATCGAGCCCAGCTCTCGGTGTTGCTACCGGCTTGGCCGGCCGTCATACTAACACAATTGGCAGTGTTAGAGGGTGGGAAAGCCGGTGGGTGGGGATTGGACGTTGTGGACAGCGACTCCTACAGCAGGGCTGTACGCTAAGCTTTTTCACTAGGGGCACACTTGCCCCTAAATGAGAAATTTAGGGGCAAAGAATATTTTTTAGGGGCAAATTTTTAAATAACTATTTTACCATTATAGTAGGGCTGGGCGATATGGCCTCTAAATGATATCGCGATATTTTGACATTTCCTCTAAAGCACTTAAAAATGCTTGATTGAACCCTTTGATGCATACAGTCACGCCAATATGATGATTATAATAAGTCCCTGCAACATATGTTTGCATTATTAAACCATGAAGATGCTTTAAAAAATAATTTAATGAAAATGTACTAAGAGTAGTCTACTGACACACTAATAAAAAAAAATTATTTACATCTAAGACAATTTATATAAAAACTCTTGGGTGCCTTTTACACAGTACTGTGTTTTCTATCCACTTTAGCCAAACACACACACACACATATATACACACACACACATATATATACACTACTGTGAGAAAATAATAATCACACAGACTTAATGATTTTAGAATATTTCAGATAATGAAATTAAATGTTTATATCATCAACTATCCAGTTAGTATTTATACTGTGTGTAACATTTGGCTACTTTAAATCATTGAAGAGAGAGAGAGAGAGAGAGAGAGAGAGAGAGAGAGAGAGAGAGAGAGATGAGAGAGAGAGAGAGAGAGAGAGAGAGAGAGAGAGAGAGAGAGAGAGAGAGAGAGAGAGAGAGAGATGAGAGAGAGAGAGAGAGAGAGAGAGAGAGAGAGAGAGAGAGAGAGAGAGAGAGAGAGAGAGAGAGAGAGAGAGAGAGAGAGAGAGAGAGAGAGAGAGAGAGAGAGAGAGAGAGAGAGAGAGAGAGAGAGAGAGAGAGAGAGAGAGAGAGAGAGAGAGAGAGAGAGAGAGAGAGAGAGAGAGAGAGAGATGAGAGAGAGAGAGAGAGAGAGAGAGTTTTGATCGTCTAAGCTGCCGTAGGTGATGACGTCACACTCGATTGTAAACAGGAAGAGTGGAGACACACGGAGATGGGAATTGAATGATATACAGAAAACGAATAACCAATAAATATGAAGTTATGTTTAAACTTCTGTTGGTCAAGCGTTGTCAATATAACCCACCCCCGTTTCCTCACGAATGGAACTAGTCTTGTGAGTCCGCTTTGACCGTTTTCCAGGGTTAGCAGAGAGTCGCTAGTTAGCTTAGCATAATCCTAATGGAGACCTTGGTTAGAAGCTACCGTTAGCTCATTGCTCGTTGTCAATTAAATTGCATGTTATTAAAGGTCCGCGCTGGTCTGTCTAATGAAATTACAACCGCAAACATTATAATTGCACTGTACAGCCCTGGCTAATGTTTTTACTACAGATGTTGTTATGGAT